>NW_027208446.1:680746-775672 GCF_027789765.1 Dendropsophus ebraccatus | reverse complement strand
GTTAAACAAGCTTAGGTCTGCGGTGCCCAGGGGGGACCCCATCCAGCCCGCACTGAGTTTCATTCCTACCACCTTAGGAAAAAAAGTCATTATTTTGAGGCTTAGAAGTCATTTCTGCAATTCCCATAGAAAATCAACGGCGTCTCTATTCAATTGTGTGGAGCGCATATCAGGTGGGTTTTCTCTGCCGGCTTAAGAGATACACGTGAAACTAAAGCCGATCCTGGGTGCCTAGGGTGCCTGTCATCCAATCCGCACTGAATTTCATTTCTAGCACATAGCCAAAAAATCGCCCCATTGACTTACATTGGAGTGCAGAAAAGGTCATTTTTTCTCGGTCCCTTTAAGAGGTAGGAGTTAAACAAGCTTAGGTCTGCGGTGCCCAGGGGGGACCCCATCCAGCCCGCACTGAGTTTCATTCCTACCACCTTAGGAAAAAAAGTCATTATTTTGAGGCTTAGAAGTCATTTCTGCAATTCCCATAGAAAATCAACGGCGTCTCTAATTCAATTGTGTGGAGCGCATATCAGGTGGGTTTTCTCTGCCGGCTTAAGAGATACACGTGAAACTAAAGCCGATCCTGGGTGCCTAGGGTGCCTGTCATCCAATCCGCACTGAATTTCATTTCTAGCACATAGCCAAAAAATCGCCCCATTGACTTACATTGGAGTGCAGAAAAGGTCATTTTTTCTCGGTCCCTTTAAGAGGTAGGAGTTAAACAAGCTTAGGTCTGCGGTGCCCAGGGGGGACCCCATCCAGCCCGCACTGAGTTTCATTCCTACCACCTTAGGAAAAAAAGTCATTATTTTGAGGCTTAGAAGTCATTTCTGCAATTCCCATAGAAAATCAACGGCGTCTCTATTCAATTGTGTGGAGCGCATATCAGGTGGGATTTTCTCTGCCGGCTTAAGAGATACACGTGAAACTAAAGCCGATCCTGGGTGCCTAGGGTGCCTGTCATCCAATCCGCACTGAATTTCATTTCTAGCACATAGCCAAAAAATCGCCCCATTGACTTACATTGGAGTGCAGAAAAGGTCATTTTTTCTCGGTCCCTTTAAGAGGTAGGAGTTAAACAAGCTTAGGTCTGCGGTGCCCAGGGGGGACCCCATCCAGCCCAGCACTGAGTTTCATTCCTACCACCTTAGGAAAAAAAGTCATTATTTTGAGGCTTAGAAGTCATTTCTGCAATTCCCATAGAAAATCAATGGCGTCTCTATTCAATTGTGTGGAGCGCATATCAGGTGGATTTTCTCTGCCGGCTTAAGAGATACACGTGAAACTAAAGCCGATCCTGGGTGCCTAGGGTGCCTGTCATCCAATCCGCACTGAATTTCATTTCTAGCACATAGCCAAAAAATCGCCCCATTGACTTACATTGGAGTGCAGAAAAGGTCATTTTTTCTCGGTCCCTTTAAGAGGTAGGAGTTAAACAAGCTTAGGTCTGCGGTGCCCAGGGGGGACCCCATCCAGCCCGCACTGAGTTTCATTCCTACCACCTTAGGAAAAAAAGTCATTATTTTGAGGCTTAGAAGTCATTTCTGCAATTCCCATAGAAAATCAACTGGCGTCTCTATTCAATTGTGTGGAGCGCATATCAGGTGGATTTTCTCTGCCGGCTTAAGAGATACACGTGAAACTAAAGCCGATCGTGGGTGCCTAGGGTGCCTGTCATCCAATCCGCACTGAATTTCATTTCTAGCACATAGCCAAAAAATCGCCCCATTGACTTACATTGGAGTGCAGAAAAGGTCATTTTTTCTCGGTCCCTTTAAGAGGTAGGAGTTAAACAAGCTTAGGTCTGCGGTGCCCAGGGGGGACCCCATCCAGCCCGCACTGAGTTTCATTCCTACCACCTTAGGAAAAAAAGTCATTATTTTGAGGCTTAGAAGTCATTTCTGCAATTCCCATAGAAAATCAACGGCGTCTCTAATTCAATTGTGTGGAGCGCATATCAGGTGGGTTTTCTCTGCCGGCTTAAGAGATACACGTGAAACTAAAGCCGATCCTGGGTGCCTAGGGTGCCTGTCATCCAATCCGCACTGAATTTCATTTCTAGCACATAGCCAAAAAATCGCCCCATTGACTTACATTGGAGTGCAGAAAAGGTCATTTTTTCTCGGTCCCTTTAAGAGGTAGGAGTTAAACAAGCTTAGGTCTGCGGTGCCCAGGGGGGACCCCATCCAGCCCGCACTGAGTTTCATTCCTACCACCTTAGGAAAAAAAGTCATTATTTTGAGGCTTAGAAGTCATTTCTGCAATTCCCATAGAAAATCAATGGCGTCTCTATTCAATTGTGTGGAGCGCATATCAGGTGGATTTTCTCTGCCGGCTTAAGAGATACACGTGAAACTAAAGCCGATCCTGGGTGCCTAGGGTGCCTGTCATCCAATCCGCACTGAATTTCATTTCTAGCACATAGCCAAAAAATCGCCCCATTGACTTACATTGGAGTGCAGAAAAGGTCATTTTTTCTCGGTCCCTTTAAGAGGTAGGAGTTAAACAAGCTTAGGTCTGCGGTGCCCAGGGGGGACCCCATCCAGCCCGCACTGAGTTTCATTCCTACCACCTTAGGAAAAAAAGTCATTATTTTGAGGCTTAGAAGTCATTTCTGCAATTCCCATAGAAAATCAACGGCGTCTCTATTCAATTGTGTGGAGCGCATATCAGGTGGGATTTTCTCTGCCGGCTTAAGAGATACACGTGAAACTAAAGCCGATCCTGGGTGCCTAGGGTGCCTGTCATCCAATCCGCACTGAATTTCATTTCTAGCACATAGCCAAAAAATCGCCCCATTGACTTACATTGGAGTGCAGAAAAGGTCATTTTTTCTCGGTCCCTTTAAGAGGTAGGAGTTAAACAAGCTTAGGTCTGCGGTGCCCAGGGGGGACCCCATCCAGCCCGCACTGAGTTTCATTCCTACCACCTTAGGAAAAAAAGTCATTATTTTGAGGCTTAGAAGTCATTTCTGCAATTCCCATAGAAAATCAACGGCGTCTCTATTCAATTGTGTGGAGCGCATATCAGGTGGGTTTTCTCTGCCGGCTTAAGAGATACACGTGAAACTAAAGCCGATCCTGGGTGCCTAGGGTGCCTGTCATCCAATCCGCACTGAATTTCATTTCTAGCACATAGCCAAAAAATCGCCCCATTGACTTACATTGGAGTGCAGAAAAGGTCATTTTTTCTCGGTCCCTTTAAGAGGTAGGAGTTAAACAAGCTTAGGTCTGCGGTGCCCAGGGGGGACCCCATCCAGCCCGCACTGAGTTTCATTCCTACCACCTTAGGAAAAAAAGTCATTATTTTGAGGCTTAGAAGTCATTTCTGCAATTCCCATAGAAAATCAATGGCGTCTCTATTCAATTGTGTGGAGCGCATATCAGGTGGGTTTTCTCTGCCGGCTTAAGAGATACACGTGAAACTAAAGCCGATCCTGGGTGCCTAGGGTGCCTGTCATCCAATCCGCACTGAATTTCATTTCTAGCACATAGCCAAAAAATCGCCCCATTGACTTACATTGGAGTGCAGAAAAGGTCATTTTCTCGGTCCCTTTAAGAGGTAGGAGTTAAACAAGCTTAGGTCTGCGGTGCCCAGGGGGGACCCCATCCAGCCCGCACTGAGTTTCATTCCTACCACCTTAGGAAAAAAAAGTCATTATTTTGAGGCTTAGAAGTCATTTCTGCAATTCCCATAGAAAATCAATGGCGTCTCTATTCAATTGTGTGGAGCGCATATCAGGTGGATTTTCTCTGCCGGCTTAAGAGATACACGTGAAACTAAAGCCGATCCTGGGTGCCTAGGGTGCCTGTCATCCAATCCGCACTGAATTTCATTTCTAGCACATAGCCAAAAAATCGCCCCATTGACTTACATTGGAGTGCAGAAAAGGTCATTTTTTCTCGGTCCCTTTAAGAGGTAGGAGTTAAACAAGCTTAGGTCTGCGGTGCCCAGGGGGGACCCCATCCAGCCCGCACTGAGTTTCATTCCTACCACCTTAGGAAAAAAAGTCATTATTTTGAGGCTTAGAAGTCATTTCTGCAATTCCCATAGAAAATCAACGGCGTCTCTAATTCAATTGTGCGGAGCGCATATCAGGTGGGTTTTCTCTGCCGGCTTAAGAGATACACGTGAAACTAAAGCCGATCCTGGGTGCCTAGGGTGCCTGTCATCCAATCCGCACTGAATTTAATTTCTAGCACATAGCCAAAAAATCGCCCCATTGACTTACATTGGAGTGCAGAAAAGGTCATTTTTTCTCGGTCCCTTTAAGAGGTAGGAGTTAAACAAGCTTAGGTCTGCGGTGCCCAGGGGGGACCCCATCCAGCCCGCACTGAGTTTCATTCCTACCACCTTAGGAAAAAAAGTCATTATTTTGAGGCTTAGAAGTCATTTCTGCAATTCCCATAGAAAATCAATGGCGTCTCTATTCAATTGTGTGAAGCGCATATCAGGTGGATTTTCTCTGCCGGCTTAAGAGATACACGTGAAACTAAAGCCGATCCTGGGTGCCTAGGGTGCCTGTCATCCAATCCGCACTGAATTTCATTTCTAGCACATAGCCAAAAAATCGCCCCATTGACTTACATTGGAGTGCAGAAAAGGTCATTTTTTCTCGGTCCCTTTAAGAGGTAGGAGTTAAACAAGCTTAGGTCTGCGGTGCCCAGGGGGGACCCCATCCAGCCCACACTGAGTTTCATTCCTACCACCTTAGGAAAAAAAGTCATTATTTTGAGGCTTAGAAGTCATTTCTGCAATTCCCATAGAAAATCAATGGCGTCTCTATTCAATTGTGTGGAGCGCATATCAGGTGGATTTTCTCTGCCGGCTTAAGAGATACACGTGAAACTAAAGCCGATCCTGGGTGCCTAGGGTGCCTGTCATCCAATCCGCACTGAATTTCATTTCTAGCACATAGCCAAAAAATCGCCCCATTGACTTACATTGGAGTGCAGAAAAGGTCATTTTTTCTCGGTCCCTTTAAGAGGTAGGAGTTAAACAAGCTTAGGTCTGCGGTGCCCAGGGGGGACCCCATCCAGCCCGCACTGAGTTTCATTCCTACCACCTTAGGAAAAAAAGTCATTATTTTGAGGCTTAGAAGTCATTTCTGAAATTCCCATAGAAAATCAACGGCGTCTCTATTCAATTGTGTGGAGCGCATATCAGGTGGGTTTTCTCTGCCGGCTTAAGAGATACACATGAAACTAAAGCCGATCCTGGGTGCCTAGGGTGCCTGTCATCCAATCCGCACTGAATTTCATTTCTAGCACATAGCCAAAAAATCGCCCCATTGACTTACATTGGAGTGCAGAAAAGGTCATTTTTTCTCGGTCCCTTTATGAGGTAGGAGTTAAACAAGCTTAGGTCTGCGGTGCCCAGGGTAGGACCCCATCCAGCCCACACTGAGTTTCATTCCTACCACCTTAGGAAAAAAAGTCATTATTTTGAGGCTTAGAAGTCATTTCTGCAATTCCCATAGAAAATCAACGGCGTCTCTAATTCAATTGTGTGGAGCGCATATCAGGTGGGTTTTCTCTGCCGGCTTAAGAGATACACGTGAAACTAAAGCCGATCCTGGGTGCCTAGGGTGCCTGTCATCCAATCTGCACTGAATTTCATTTCTAGCACATAGCCAAAAAATCGCCCCATTGACTTACATTGGAGTGCAGAAAAGGTCATTTTTTCTCGGTCCCTTTAAGAGGTAGGAGTTAAACAAGCTTAGGTCTGCGGTGCCCAGGGGGGACCCCATCCAGCCCGCACTGAGTTTCATTCCTACCACCTTAGGAAAAAAAGTCATTATTTTGAGGCTTAGAAGTCATTTCTGCAATTCCCATAGAAAATCAATGGCGTCTCTATTCAATTGTGTGGAGCGCATATCAGGTGGATTTTCTCTGCCGGCTTAAGAGATACACGTGAAACTAAAGCCGATCCTGGGTGCCTAGGGTGCCTGTCATCCAATCCGCACTGAATTTCATTTCTAGCACATAGCCAAAAAATCGCCCCATTGACTTACATTGGAGTGCAGAAAAGGTCATTTTTTCTCGGTCCCTTTAAGAGGTAGGAGTTAAACAAGCTTAGTTCTGCGGTGCCCAGGGGGGACCCCATCCAGCCCGCACTGAGTTTCATTCCTACCACCTTAGGAAAAAAAGTCATTATTTTGAGGCTTAGAAGTCATTTCTGCAATTCCCATAGAAAATCAACGGCGTCTCTAATTCAATTGTGTGGAGCGCATATCAGGTGGGTTTTCTCTGCCGGCTTAAGAGATACACGTGAAACTAAAGCCGATCCTGGGTGCCTAGGGTGCCTGTCATCCAATCCGCACTCAATTTCATTTCTAGCACATAGCCAAAAAATCGCCCCATTGACTTACATTGGAGTGCAGAAAAGGTCATTTTTTCTCGGTCCCTTTAAGAGGTAGGAGTTAAACAAGCTTAGGTCTGCGGTGCCCAGGGGGGACCCCATCCAGCCCGCACTGAGTTTCATTCCTACCACCTTAGGAAAAAAAGTCATTATTTTGAGGCTTAGAAGTCATTTCTGCAATTCCCATAGAAAATCAATGGCGTCTCTATTCAATTGTGTGGAGCGCATATCAGGTGGATTTTCTCTGCCGGCTTAAGAGATACACGTGAAACTAAAGCCGATCCTGGGTGCCTAGGGTGCCTGTCATCCAATCCGCACTGAATTTCATTTCTAGCACATAGCCAAAAAATCGCCCCATTGACTTACATTGGAGTGCAGAAAAGGTCATTTTTTCTCGGTCCCTTTAAGAGGTAGGAGTTAAACAAGCTTAGGTCTGCGGTGCCCAGGGGGGACCCCATCCAGCCCGCACTGAGTTTCATTCCTACCACCTTAGGAAAAAAAGTCATTATTTTGAGGCTTAGAAGTCATTTCTGCAATTCCCATAGAAAATCAACGGCGTCTCTAATTCAATTGTGTGGAGCGCATATCAGGTGGGTTTTCTCTGCCGGCTTAAGAGATACACGTGAAACTAAAGCCGATCCTGGGTGCCTAGGGTGCCTGTCATCCAATCCGCACTGAATTTCATTTCTAGCACATAGCCAAAAAATCGCCCCATTGACTTACATTGGAGTGCAGAAAAGGTCATTTTTTCTCGGTCCCTTTAAGAGGTAGGAGTTAAACAAGCTTAGGTCTGCGGTGCCCAGGGGGGACCCCATCCAGCCCACACTGAGTTTCATTCCTACCACCTTAGGAAAAAAAGTCATTATTTTGAGGCTTAGAAGTCATTTCTGCAATTCCCATAGAAAATCAATGGCGTCTCTATTCAATTGTGTGGAGCGCATATCAGGTGGATTTTCTCTGCCGGCTTAAGAGATACACGTGAAACTAAAGCCGATCCTGGGTGCCTAGGGTGCCTGTCATCCAATCCGCACTGAATTTCATTTCTAGCACATAGCCAAAAAATCGCCCCATTGACTTACATTGGAGTGCAGAAAAGGTCATTTTTTCTCGGTCCCTTTAAGAGGTAGGAGTTAAACAAGCTTAGGTCTGCGGTGCCCAGGGGGGACCCCATCCAGCCCGCACTGAGTTTCATTCCTACCACCTTAGGAAAAAAAGTCATTATTTTGAGGCTTAGAAGTCATTTCTGCAATTCCCATAGAAAATCAACGGCGTCTCTAATTCAATTGTGTGGCGCGCATATCAGGTGGGTTTTCTCTGCCGGCTTAAGAGATACACGTGAAACTAAAGCCGATCCTGGGTGCCTAGGGTGCCTGTCATCCAATCCGCACTGAATTTCATTTCTAGCACATAGCCAAAAAATCGCCCCATTGACTTACATTGGAGTGCAGAAAAGGTCATTTTTTCTCGGTCCCTTTAAGAGGTAGGAGTTAAACAAGCTTAGGTCTGCGGTGCCCAGGGGGGACCCCATCCAGCCCACACTGAGTTTCATTCCTACCACCTTAGGAAAAAAAGTCATTATTTTGAGGCTTAGAAGTCATTTCTGCAATTCCCATAGAAAATCAACGGCGTCTCTAATTCAATTGTGTGGAGCGCATATCAGGTGGGTTTTCTCTGCCGGCTTAAGAGATACACGTGAAACTAAAGCCGATCCTGGGTGCCTAGGGTGCCTGTCATCCAATCCGCACTGAATTTCATTTCTAGCACATAGCCAAAAAAATCGCCCCATTGACTTACATTGGAGTGCAGAAAAGGTCATTTTTTCTCGGTCCCTTTAAGAGGTAGGAGTTAAACAAGCTTAGGTCTGCGGTGCCCAGGGGGGACCCCATCCAGCCCGCACTGAGTTTCATTCCTACCACCTTAGGAAAAAAAGTCATTATTTTGAGGCTTAGAAGTCATTTCTGCAATTCCCATAGAAAATCAACGGCGTCTCTAATTCAATTGTGTGGAGCGCATATCAGGTGGGTTTTCTCTGCCGGCTTAAGAGATACACGTGAAACTAAAGCCGATCCTGGGTGCCTAGGGTGCCTGTCATCCAATCCGCACTGAATTTCATTTCTAGCACATAGCCAAAAAAATCGCCCCATTGACTTACATTGGAGTGCAGAAAAGGTCATTTTTTCTCGGTCCCTTTAAGAGGTAGGAGTTAAACAAGCTTAGGTCTGCGGTGCCCAGGGGGGACCCCATCCAGCCCGCACTGAGTTTCATTCCTACCACCTTAGGAAAAAAAGTCATTATTTTGAGGCTTAGAAGTCATTTCTGCAATTCCCATAGAAAATCAACGGCGTCTCTAATTCAATTGTGTGGAGCGCATATCAGGTGGGTTTTCTCTGCCGGCTTAAGAGATACACGTGAAACTAAAGCCGATCCTGGGTGCCTAGGGTGCCTGTCATCCAATCTGCACTGCATTTCATTTCTAGCACATAGCCAAAAAATCGCCCCATTGACTTACATTGGAGTGCAGAAAAGGTCATTTTTTCTCGGTCCCTTTAAGAGGTAGGAGTTAAACAAGCTTAGGTCTGCGGTGCCCAGGGGGGACCCCATCCAGCCCGCACTGAGTTTCATTCCTACCACCTTAGGAAAAAAAGTCATTATTTTGAGGCTTAGAAGTCATTTCTGCAATTCCCATAGAAAATCAATGGCGTCTCTATTCAATTGTGTGGAGCGCATATCAGGTGGATTTTCTCTGCCGGCTTAAGAGATACACGTGAAACTAAAGCCGATCCTGGGTGCCTAGGGTGCCTGTCATCCAATCCGCACTGAATTTCATTTCTAGCACATAGCCAAAAAATCGCCCCATTGACTTACATTGGAGTGCAGAAAAGGTCATTTTTTCTCGGTCCCTTTAAGAGGTAGGAGTTAAACAAGCTTAGTTCTGCGGTGCCCAGGGGGGACCCCATCCAGCCCGCACTGAGTTTCATTCCTACCACCTTAGGAAAAAAAGTCATTATTTTGAGGCTTAGAAGTCATTTCTGCAATTCCCATAGAAAATCAACGGCGTCTCTAATTCAATTGTGTGGAGCGCATATCAGGTGGGTTTTCTCTGCCGGCTTAAGAGATACACGTGAAACTAAAGCCGATCCTGGGTGCCTAGGGTGCCTGTCATCCAATCCGCACTGAATTTCATTTCTAGCACATAGCCAAAAAATCGCCCCATTGACTTACATTGGAGTGCAGAAAAGGTCATTTTTTCTCGGTCCCTTTAAGAGGTAGGAGTTAAACAAGCTTAGGTCTGCGGTGCCCAGGGGGGACCCCATCCAGCCCGCACTGAGTTTCATTCCTACCACCTTAGGAAAAAAAGTCATTATTTTGAGGCTTAGAAGTCATTTCTGCAATTCCCATAGAAAATCAATGGCGGGGGCGGAGCTGGCACGCCGATGGTGCACAGCGTGTGATCCGAGCTCTGTCTGAGGCCGCAGCTTCTGGAGGGAATAGCGTCAGCTTGTCAGACAGAATGAAGTCTGACAAGAAGGAGAAAAGAAAGGAGACATCGGGGAGCAGAATGATCCCAGCCGCAAGAGGATCGGAGCGGCAGAAGGGAGACCCGCCGGAGAACAGCAGCAGCAGCTCCGTGCATGCTGATGCGGCGGCCATCTTTAAAGACCCACTGCAGAGAGAAGAGACCGGGCGGAAGGCAGCGGCGGACCCGACATCGGCAGAAGGGGAGAGCGCAGTGAGTAGGGAACCTGCTTTGCCCTGTCAGACCCCAGACACAGTAATGGCAATACAGCAGAGCCCTGATAGCGCTGATAGCCGGCCGGGAAAGGCCGCTGTGAATGCAGGAGCGGCGGCCATCTTGGATGGGGCAGGGGGGATTAAAGCACAAATTCTTAAAGGGGAAGCTGGTGCTATCCCTAAAAGAGGATATATATCAATTAATTGGGACCCCCAGATGCCCAGGTTGCCCTCTAACTATAAGGATTGTCCCTCTGAAGTCCCTGATGTACAAGGGAAGTCGGCCCCATTGAAAGTTAATCAGTCGGCCATATTGGAGGTGGCAAGTAAGAGAGAGCCACATGCAAATAAGGAGACTGCAGCCGAGTCACATGGGTCATTATTGATGCAATCTAATGTGAGCAGTCGAGAGGAGGCTGACCATATGGATGTGACCCAACATGAAAGTAAGGTCAGAAATAGGGGGCAAGAATACAGCGTTTCTCGCAAACCTGCGCAATATAAGAGAGGATCGCAGGAATCGGATAGCTCAGATGGATATTTAACCCCGAATGATTCAGATGTGGAAATTCTTCCCCCAATAAAGAGGAAACTTTTAAAAACGCCAAATAAATTGGATTTGGACAAGTCTTTCTACGCACATGACATGTCTTCTTCTGACGAGTCCTCGGTTTCTTCTGCCGACTCAGTAATTCACAACCCCACGCTAAATAAGCCTATACATTCTGCAGCCTCGGAAAATGCGTTGAAGGCACTACAGGGGCATCCTGAGTTACAGGCGTTGTTGTCGTTAATCCCTTCAAAGCAGGATTTGAGCAATTTGGGAAAAGAACTCAAGACATCGTGGCAAAGGGATCTTGCCGTAGTACACGACAAAGTGAAGACCCTAGACAAGAAAGCAACGGATCTTGAAAAAATCCAAATTAAACAAGTCGACAAAATAAGAGAGTTGACAGATGTGACGGAAACTCTAAAAATTTCCCAAAGGATGATAACCCTAAGGCTTGATGATGTCGAAAATAGGAGTCGCCGCAACAATATTAGGGTTAGAGGCTTACCTGAAGAAGTGAAAGCGGCGGAATTATATGGTGCGGTATCTTCTCTGTTCAACAAGATCCTAGGAAGGCCTCTTGATACCCACATAGAGCTTGATAGGGTACACAGAGCTCTTAAACCAAAGGGTAAAGATTCGAGAAGACCGAGAGACATCATATGCAGAGTGCACTATTATGCACTGAAAGAAGAAATTATGAAAAAAGCGAGAGAGGTCTACAATATCGATTTTAATGGAGCCAAGATCCAGCTCTTTACAGACTTGTCACTCCTAACTTTGAGGCAAAGAGCCACTCTCAGACCGCTTACGCAAAAACTACAGGAACTCAACATTCAATATAAGTGGGGGTTCCCGTTCTCTTTGTTGGTGAGGTACGACGGAAACACTCTCATTTTAAGAGAACCCAAGGATTTACCAGAGTTCCTGAATGCGCTAAACCTTCGAAGTCTGTCCCTGCATGAGTGGTGCGATTTACATGACACTATGATACTGCCTCCACCCAGCTACATCTCAAGACCAAGATTTGAAGATCCAGCAAACGTCAGGAGACCGGACCTGCCACCCCGTCCGCAAAGAGAGAGGGATAAGAAGACATCGAGGAGCCAACAACCCGGACCAAGCTGAAGATCGCAATGAGAGGCCATCATTCCAATAAGTTGTCTATGCAATGTTATTCTTGTTATGCATATTTTCTTCCTTAAGTAGTCATACTGTTGATAGATTTATTTAGCTATTTTAGAAACTATTCCTTTCTCCCAGGGGCCACATACAGATACAAGAATAGATCCCAACAGGAATATTATCTCAGTTTGGAGATCTGGGGGGAACTATTCCTTGATTGTCTCATTTAAATTAATGTCATAAAAGGGCTAATTATTCGGAAGCCCGAAAATTGTTTATGGGATGAGCATTATATAAGGGGACACTTAGAGAATTAATTCCCTAACAAGGATAAATTACAGCTTGCTCTAAAAGGTATTCTCCTTTCACTGTATTTTAAATTCCTCGAAGTTTATAATGTTATGTCGAATAGGCCAAGACACTCAAGACATCATATAGGCCCACCGACGTGCCAACACACCCACCCAATAGTTTGTCTTGCTTATCAAGACTTAGTGACAATCTGTCACAAATAGACCCCTGCGTTTTATTACGCTTTTTTTGTTAGTTTAGGTTTTTGTTTGAATTTGTTTACCTGGAACAATTGTATATCCTCTAAAGTGCTAATTTTTTTCTCTTTCGTTCTTTTTTTTTCTTTTTTCCTTCGTCCATTCCTACTCCCCTGCGGTGGTGATCACAGAAAGTCCTTGGCAACACAGAGTACATTCCGGAAGGATCAAGATCAAGTCCGCGTCACAGACATAGACATCCGCTCAATTGTAAGTTTTAAACTCTCACACTCACGATGACAGACATTACCATCACTACATTAAACGTCAACGGGTTTAATACCCCCGAAAAACGTTCTAATGTACTATATTCACTACACAAGAGGAAATCACACATTATCATGCTTCAAGAAACCCACTTTAAAACAGACAAAACTCCAGACTTAGGTAAAAATAGATATTTCACAACATGGTACCATGCAACTTCCCCCGACAAAAAGACCAAGGGTGTCTCCATAGGCATTCACAGAACACTCCCTTACAAATTATTAGACGTAAAAATAGACAGTGAAGCTAGGTATATCTTTATTAATTGTATAATTGCGGAAGAGACATTAACCCTGGCAAATATCTATGCACCAAACCAAAATCAGGCAACGTTTATTACAGAGACACTTAATACATTACAAACATTTGCGAAGGGTCAGATAATACTCGGGGGAGATTTCAATATTCCAATGAATCCTTTGGTAGACACGTCTACGGGTAAAACGAAATCCGCCCTTAGAGAAATAAAGAGAATTCAAAAATCGCTGAGAGATCTCAAATTATATGATTCCTGGAGACTTTCTAACCCTACAGTAAGGGACTACACATTCTACTCCGCACCAACCAATTCCTACACCAGATTGGATTATATTTTCACATCGCATTCAATTTTGGGTTCCCTGAAAGATTCCATAATAGGCAATATAGTCCTGTCTGACCACGCACCAGTGCACACTACCTTGTCCATTTTACCTAAAAAGAAACTTGCAGCGATATGGAGACTGAACGAGTCCCTGCTAGATGATGTAGCTTGTGTGGCAGAACTTAAAAAAACATTTGAAATTTTTGATCAAGCCCATAAAAAAGACCCAACTGCGGATGTCTTTAAATGGGAAGCCTTTAAGGCCTCCGCAAGGGGTATCTTGATATCACATGGGGCAAGGCTCAAAAGGGAAAAAAGGAAAAAATTAGATGACCTACTGGATAAATTGAATGAACTAGAATTGGCACATAAAAAATCCTTACTGACCGAGACGTTTAGGGAGCTGAACGAAACTAGATGTAAAATAAAGGATATAATTCATGGGCAATATAAAAAGATAGTACAAATTTGTGGTAAGAGTTTTTATATCTGGAGTAATAGGCCCAGTAGATTTTTAGCAAACGCCCTGAAAAATAAGAGAACCTCAAATATTATACCTTCCATTAAAAATACAAAAGGAGTGATAACGTACAAAACTGAAGAAATTTCGGACACTTTTAAAAACTTTTATGACAAATTATATCAGCTTCCAAAGAACAATAGACCCTCAGACATAGCATCCGCATTTGATAACTTGACAGAGTACATCAATAAGACTAAACTTCCCGAGATATCCCCTGAAGAGGGTAGTGAGCTGGATAAAGATTTTACACTGGAAGAGATTAAAGAGGTTATAAAAAATTTATCTAATGGCAAATCACCAGGCCCAGACGGTTTCACAGCAAAGTTCTATAAGCTATTTCCAGATGTCATAGCCCCGTACTTATCAAAAATGTTTAATTCTATCTCCGAATCACAGAAATTCCTACCGTCATCATTAGAAGCATTTATAACAGTAATCCCGAAAGAAGGCAAGGACACTAACTCATGTAACAATTATAGGCCGATTTCGTTACTGAACGTAGACACAAAAATTTATTCAAAAACTATTGCGAATAGACTCGCGGGACTCATGGGGTCTTTAGTCGACCCGGATCAAGTAGGATTCATACAAAATAGAGAAGCAAGAGACAACACACTCAGAGCGTTTGCTCTTGCCAATTATTCACACAATGCTAAACTCGGCACGGTGCTTTTGGCGCTAGATGCCGAAAAGGCATTTGACCGGGTCGACTGGAGATTCCTAGAGCTCACATTAAAACAAATTGGATTGGGCCCAAAATTAACCACAAAAATAATGGCACTTTACAATAATCCCACCGCTAAAATAAAAATTAATGGCACACTATCTTGTCCAATAAACATTAGAAATGGAACACGTCAGGGATGCCCACTTTCACCAATGCTCTATGTCTTATGCATGGAACACTTATTGAATTCGATTAGAAATAATCCTGACATCAAAGGAATTAAGATAGGGAAAAGACATCATCTCTGCTCAGCTTATGCTGATGATCTACTTCTATTTATTTCTCAACCACACACATCCCTACCCTCCTTATTGGCCACTATTAAAGAATTCTCACTTCATAGTAATTATAGACTCAATGTGAACAAATGCGAAGCACTTACTATTGCGATACCAAAAGAGAGTAGGGAAAATTTAGTGAAAAATTTCCCATTTAATTGGAGGACAAACGCACTTAGCTATTTAGGGACACAAATAGCGATATCCCCGGAAATAATAATAAAAGAAAATTTTGACCCCTTAATGAAAAAGATAAAAAGTGATATGGCAAGATGGGAAGGGAAGGAGTTCTCCTGGATAGGCAGGATTAATATCCTTAAAATGAATGTACTACCACGTTTGCTGTACCTATTCCAAGCGGTACCTGCAACTCTAAAACAGCCTTACTTATCCAGGATGAACTCGACTTTTACTAAATTCGTTTGGGCCCAAAAACCAGCACGTATTGCCACAAAGATACTTATCAGACCTAAGTCAGAGGGAGGTTTATCTCTACCGAGCTGTAAAGCATATTATCAAGCAGCCATTCTGAACAGGGTACTTGACGCTTTCAAGCATAGAAATAATAAATTGTGGGTACAGCTGGAAGCCTCCATTACAAATTTCGAACCTGCAGCTATTCTATGGACCCCTAAAGATATCTTAAAAGATATAAGATCAATACATACGTCACCGGTTAGTGCTTCCATTGCATCATTAATAAAAGCACCTAAACACATGATGTCAGAACAATTTAACCCGGACGGACCTCTTATACCATTAGGTAGGAATCTTAGATTCCTTCCTGCTTTACACAAAAACTCTTTTTTAGGTATACCTACGGAGGAGAACATTACGTTTCACTCTTTACTATTAAAAAACAGGGTTAAGCAGATTAACGACCTTCCTTTTAAAGAGGCGAGGGAAGCTCTCCCATTAGAATCAGTTCAAACCCAATATTCACAATTAGAGTCTTTCTTTGAAAGACAGAAAAATATTCTTAGACTGACTAGGAAATTATTGCCGTTTGAGGAGCTTTGTGTCTCTGCATCCACTACGTCAAAAGCAATTTCAGTGATATATAAATTGTTGGTGTCTGGCGATGAGGAATATCGCCCAGATTACTTTACAAGCTGGGAAAGGGAATTAGGGGTCTCTTTCACTTCTGAGGAGATCTCTATGGCCCTTCATATGACACACAAGACTTCCATCTCTTGCAAAATACAGGAGAGGAATTTTAAGATTTTATCGAGATGGTATCTCGTGCCAGCTAAATTAGCATTAATGTACCCGAGACGGAGTGACCTCTGCTGGAGATGTGGTGGGTGCAGGGGCACTATGCTACACATATGGTGGGATTGCCCTATAGTGAAAAGATTTTGGTCAGACGTAGTTAGCATCATAAACAATGTAGTAGATATCCAAATTGATAACCAGCCAAAACAAACCTTACTATCAATGATCCCAGGACAAAGACATATTGTGAAAAACTCCCTAGTGGGCTTTCTTCTGACGGCTGCAAGAGCAATAATTGCGAGAAAATGGAGATCCACCTCAGCACCCTCTGTCTCTGATTGGGCTGATGAAGTGGATACTATCCATAGATTAGAGGAATTAGTGTCAGAGGATTTGGACACTGGGAAGAAATTTCATATTAACTGGAGCAATTGGGAAAAATTTAAAGTGTCTGACCAATTTAATTCCCTAATGAGCCCAATACCCACTAATGACACCACATAATAAGACTTCGGGTTTATAGTATAAAGCAGCTGACATCTACACATATCATACAGAAGTGTCGTTGTCATTAACTCAAGTCATACGTTTTGGAAGATCCGAGTTCACAATTCACCTAATTAATCGATGTCTCTGTGTTGCCAACGACAAGTCATAAAGGTAGGATCTGTCGATTATGTGTGAGGACGTAAATATAGTTTACTTCCACAGTAAGGAAGTAAACAGGACAGGTCATCAGCCTTAAGAGAACACAGCCGCGGTGATTTCCCCAATACTATCCTTTTCTTTACCCCCATTCTTCCTTTCCCCATCATACAATAGCTCCTATTTTCATATGCTACGACATCACTTTGAGGGATGGTTATAGCACTATTGCATGATATCTTCTTGAATTATATCCAGACAAGTAAATTAGACTATTATTTGATTGAGATGTTATAATTAATCTATAAGTAGATGTATTCAACTCTACTATAGCCTCCCCATACCCTTCCTTCCCTTTCTTCTTTTCTTTTCTCTATTTTCCCCTATTAATTTGCTTTAAGATGTTATTATTGCTTTTTATATGGCTTCATTAGTGAGCTCTTTGTTTAACTTCATATCTCTTTAATAAAAATTTAAATTTGTTAGAAAATCAATGGCGTCTCTATTCAATTGTGTGGAGCGCATATCAGGTGGATTTTCTCTGCCGGCTTAAGAGATACACGTGAAACTAAAGCCGATCCTGGGTGCCTAGGGTGCCTGTCATCCAATCCGCACTGAATTTCATTTCTAGCACATAGCCAAAAAATCGCCCCATTGACTTACATTGGAGTGCAGAAAAGGTCATTTTTTCTCGGTCCCTTTAAGAGGTAGGAGTTAAACAAGCTTAGGTCTGCGGTGCCCAGGGGGGACCCCATCCAGCCCGCACTGAGTTTCATTCCTACCACCTTAGGAAAAAAAGTCATTATTTTGAGGCTTAGAAGTCATTTCTGCAATTCCCATAGAAAATCAACGGCGTCTCTAATTCAATTGTGTGGAGCGCATATCAGGTGGGTTTTCTCTGCCGGCTTAAGAGATACACGTGAAACTAAAGCCGATCCTGGGTGCCTAGGGTGCCTGTCATCCAATCCGCACTGAATTTCATTTCTAGCACATAGCCAAAAAATCGCCCCATTGACTTACATTGGAGTGCAGAAAAGGTCATTTTTTCTCGGTCCCTTTAAGAGGTAGGAGTTAAACAAGCTTAGGTCTGCGGTGCCCAGGGGGGACCCCATCCAGCCCACACTGAGTTTCATTCCTACCACCTTAGGAAAAAAAGTCATTATTTTGAGGCTTAGAAGTCATTTCTGCAATTCCCATAGAAAATCAATGGCGTCTCTATTCAATTGTGTGGAGCGCATATCAGGTGGATTTTCTCTGCCGGCTTAAGAGATACACGTGAAACTAAAGCCGATCCTGGGTGCCTAGGGTGCCTGTCATCCAATCCGCACTGAATTTCATTTCTAGCACATAGCCAAAAAATCGCCCCATTGACTTACATTGGAGTGCAGAAAAGGTCATTTTTTCTCGGTCCCTTTAAGAGGTAGGAGTTAAACAAGCTTAGGTCTGCGGTGCCCAGGGGGGACCCCATCCAGCCCGCACTGAGTTTCATTCCTACCACCTTAGGAAAAAAAGTCATTATTTTGAGGCTTAGAAGTCATTTCTGCAATTCCCATAGAAAATCAACGGCGTCTCTAATTCAATTGTGTGGAGCGCATATCAGGTGGGTTTTCTCTGCCGGCTTAAGAGATACACGTGAAACTAAAGCCGATCCTGGGTGCCTAGGGTGCCTGTCATCCAATCCGCACTGAATTTCATTTCTAGCACATAGCCAAAAAATCGCCCCATTGACTTACATTGGAGTGCAGAAAAGGTCATTTTTTCTCGGTCCCTTTAAGAGGTAGGAGTTAAACAAGCTTAGGTCTGCGGTGCCCAGGGGGGACCCCATCCAGCCCGCACTGAGTTTCATTCCTACCACCTTAGGAAAAAAAGTCATTATTTTGAGGCTTAGAAGTCATTTCTGCAATTCCCATAGAAAATCAACGGCGTCTCTAATTCAATTGTGTGGAGCGCATATCAGGTGGGTTTTCTCTGCCGGCTTAAGAGATACACGTGAAACTAAAGCCTATCCTGGGTGCCTAGGGTGCCTGTCATCCAATCCGCACTGAATTTCATTTCTAGCACATAGCCAAAAAAATCGCCCCATTGACTTACATTGGAGTGCAGAAAAGGTCATTTTTTCTCGGTCCCTTTAAGAGGTAGGAGTTAAACAAGCTTAGGTCTGCGGTGCCCAGGGGGGACCCCATCCAGCCCGCACTGAGTTTCATTCCTACCACCTTAGGAAAAAAAGTCATTATTTTGAGGCTTAGAAGTCATTTCTGCAATTCCCATAGAAAATCAACGGCGTCTCTAATTCAATTGTGTGGAGCGCATATCAGGTGGGTTTTCTCTGCCGGCTTAAGAGATACACGTGAAACTAAAGCCGATCCTGGGTGCCTAGGGTGCCTGTCATCCAATCCGCACTGAATTTCATTTCTAGCACATAGCCAAAAAAATCGCCCCATTGACTTACATTGGAGTGCAGAAAAGGTCATTTTTTCTCGGTCCCTTTAAGAGGTAGGAGTTAAACAAGCTTAGGTCTGCGGTGCCCAGGGGGGACCCCATCCAGCCCGCACTGAGTTTCATTCCTACCACCTTAGGAAAAAAAGTCATTATTTTGAGGCTTAGAAGTCATTTCTGCAATTCCCATAGAAAATCAATGGCGTCTCTATTCAATTGTGTGGAGCGCATATCAGGTGGATTTTCTCTGCCGGCTTAAGAGATACACGTGAAACTAAAGCCGATCCTGGGTGCCTAGGGTGCCTGTCATCCAATCCGCACTGAATTTCATTTCTAGCACATAGCCAAAAAATCGCCCCATTGACTTACATTGGAGTGCAGAAAAGGTCATTTTTTCTCGGTCCCTTTAAGAGGTAGGAGTTAAACAAGCTTAGGTCTGCGGTGCCCAGGGGGGACCCCATCCAGCCCGCACTGAGTTTCATTCCTACCACCTTAGGAAAAAAAGTCATTATTTTGAGGCTTAGAAGTCATTTCTGCAATTCCCATAGAAAATCAATGGCGTCTCTATTCAATTGTGTGGAGCGCATATCAGGTGGGATTTTCTCTGCCGGCTTAAGAGATACACGTGAAACTAAAGCCGATCCTGGGTGCCTAGGGTGCCTGTCATCCAATCCGCACTGAATTTCATTTCTAGCACATAGCCAAAAAATCGCCCCATTGACTTACATTGGAGTGCAGAAAAGGTCATTTTTTCTCGGTCCCTTTAAGAGGTAGGAGTTAAACAAGCTTAGGTCTGCGGTGCCCAGGGGGGACCCCATCCAGCCCAGCACTGAGTTTCATTCCTACCACCTTAGGAAAAAAAGTCATTATTTTGAGGCTTAGAAGTCATTTCTGCAATTCCCATAGAAAATCAATGGCGTCTCTATTCAATTGTGTGGAGCGCATATCAGGTGGATTTTCTCTGCCGGCTTAAGAGATACACGTGAAACTAAAGCCGATCCTGGGTGCCTAGGGTGCCTGTCATCCAATCCGCACTGAATTTCATTTCTAGCACATAGCCAAAAAATCGCCCCATTGACTTACATTGGAGTGCAGAAAAGGTCATTTTTTCTCGGTCCCTTTAAGAGGTAGGAGTTAAACAAGCTTAGGTCTGCGGTGCCCAGGGGGGACCCCATCCAGCCCGCACTGAGTTTCATTCCTACCACCTTAGGAAAAAAAGTCATTATTTTGAGGCTTAGAAGTCATTTCTGCAATTCCCATAGAAAATCAATGGCGTCTCTATTCAATTGTGTGGAGCGCATATCAGGTGGATTTTCTCTGCCGGCTTAAGAGATACACGTGAAACTAAAGCCGATCCTGGGTGCCTAGGGTGCCTGTCATCCAATCCGCACTGAATTTCATTTCTAGCACATAGCCAAAAAATCGCCCCATTGACTTACATTGGAGTGCAGAAAAGGTCATTTTTTCTCGGTCCCTTTAAGAGGTAGGAGTTAAACAAGCTTAGGTCTGCGGTGCCCAGGGGGGACCCCATCCAGCCCGCACTGAGTTTCATTCCTACCACCTTAGGAAAAAAAGTCATTATTTTGAGGCTTAGAAGTCATTTCTGCAATTCCCATAGAAAATCAACGGCGTCTCTAATTCAATTGTGTGGAGCGCATATCAGGTGGGTTTTCTCTGCCGGCTTAAGAGATACACGTGAAACTAAAGCCGATCCTGGGTGCCTAGGGTGCCTGTCATCCAATCCGCACTGAATTTCATTTCTAGCACATAGCCAAAAAATCGCCCCATTGACTTACATTGGAGTGCAGAAAAGGTCATTTTTTCTCGGTCCCTTTAAGAGGTAGGAGTTAAACAAGCTTAGGTCTGCGGTGCCCAGGGGGGACCCCATCCAGCCCGCACTGAGTTTCATTCCTACCACCTTAGGAAAAAAAGTCATTATTTTGAGGCTTAGAAGTCATTTCTGCAATTCCCATAGAAAATCAATGGCGTCTCTATTCAATTGTGTGGAGCGCATATCAGGTGGATTTTCTCTGCCGGCTTAAGAGATACACGTGAAACTAAAGCCGATCCTGGGTGCCTAGGGTGCCTGTCATCCAATCCGCACTGAATTTCATTTCTAGCACATAGCCAAAAAATCGCCCCATTGACTTACATTGGAGTGCAGAAAAGGTCATTTTTTCTCGGTCCCTTTAAGAGGTAGGAGTTAAACAAGCTTAGGTCTGCGGTGCCCAGGGGGGACCCCATCCAGCCCACACTGAGTTTCATTCCTACCACCTTAGGAAAAAAAGTCATTATTTTGAGGCTTAGAAGTCATTTCTGCAATTCCCATAGAAAATCAATGGCGTCTCTATTCAATTGTGTGGAGCGCATATCAGGTGGATTTTCTCTGCCGGCTTAAGAGATACACGTGAAACTAAAGCCGATCCTGGGTGCCTAGGGTGCCTGTCATCCAATCCGCACTGAATTTCATTTCTAGCACATAGCCAAAAAATCGCCCCATTGACTTACATTGGAGTGCAGAAAAGGTCATTTTTTCTCGGTCCCTTTAAGAGGTAGGAGTTAAACAAGCTTAGGTCTGCGGTGCCCAGGGGGGACCCCATCCAGCCCGCACTGAGTTTCATTCCTACCACCTTAGGAAAAAAAGTCATTATTTTGAGGCTTAGAAGTCATTTCTGCAATTCCCATAGAAAATCAACGGCGTCTCTAATTCAATTGTGTGGAGCGCATATCAGGTGGGTTTTCTCTGCCGGCTTAAGAGATACACGTGAAACTAAAGCCGATCCTGGGTGCCTAGGGTGCCTGTCATCCAATCCGCACTGAATTTCATTTCTAGCACATAGCCAAAAAATCGCCCCATTGACTTACATTGGAGTGCAGAAAAGGTCATTTTTTCTCGGTCCCTTTAAGAGGTAGGAGTTAAACAAGCTTAGGTCTGCGGTGCCCAGGGGGGACCCCATCCAGCCCGCACTGAGTTTCATTCCTACCACCTTAGGAAAAAAAGTCATTATTTTGAGGCTTAGAAGTCATTTCTGCAATTCCCATAGAAATCAATGGGCGTCTCTATTCAATTGTGTGGAAGCGCATATCAGGTTGATTTTCTCTGCCGGCTTAAGAGATACCACGTGTGAAACTAAGAGCCGTATCCTGGGTGCCTAGGGTGCCTGTCATCCAAGTCCGCACTGAATTTCATTTTCAGCACATAGCCAAAAAATCGCCCCATTGGACTTACATTGGCGTGCAGAAAAGGTCATTTTGTTCTCGGTCTCCTTTAAGAGGTAGGGAGTTAAACAAGCTTAGGTCTGCGGTGCCCAGGGCGGACCCCATCCAGGCCCAGCACTGAGTTTCATTCCTACCACCTTAGGAAAAAAAGTCATTATTTTGAGGCTTAGAAGTCATTTCTGCAATTCCCATAGAAAATCAATGGCGTCTCTAATTCAATTGTGTGGAGCGCATATCAGGTGGGTTTTCTCTGCCGGCTTAAGAGATACACGTGAAACTAAAGCCGATCCTGGGTGCCTAGGGTGCCTGTCATCCAATCCGCACTGAATTTCATTTCTAGCACATAGCCAAAAAATCGCCCCATTGACTTACATTGGAGTGCAGAAAAGGTCATTTTTTCTCGGTCCCTTTAAGAGGTAGGAGTTAAACAAGCTTAGGTCTGCGGTGCCCAGGGGGGACCCCATCCAGCCCACACTGAGTTTCATTCCTACCACCTTAGGAAAAAAAGTCATTATTTTGAGGCTTAGAAGTCATTTCTGCAATTCCCATAGAAAATCAACGGCGTCTCTATTCAATTGTGTGGAGCGCATATCAGGTGGATTTTCTCTGCCGGCTTAAGAGATACACGTGAAACTAAAGCCGATCCTGGGTGCCTAGGGTGCCTGTCATCCAATCCGCACTGAATTTCATTTCTAGCACATAGCCAAAAAATCGCCCCATTGACTTACATTGGAGTGCAGAAAAGGTCATTTTTTCTCGGTCCCTTTAAGAGGTAGGAGTTAAACAAGCTTAGGTCTGCGGTGCCCAGGGGGGACCCCATCCAGCCCGCACTGAGTTTCATTCCTACCACCTTAGGAAAAAAAGTCATTATTTTGAGGCTTAGAAGTCATTTCTGCAATTCCCATAGAAAATCAACGGCGTCTCTATTCAATTGTGTGAGCGCATATCAGGTGGGTTTTCTCTGCCGGCTTAAGAGATACACGTGAAACTAAAGCCGATCCTGGGTGCCTAGGGTGCCTGTCATCCAATCCGCACTGAATTTCATTTCTAGCACATAGCCAAAAAATCGCCCCATTGACTTACATTGGAGTGCAGAAAAGGTCATTTTTTCTCGGTCCCTTTAAGAGGTAGGAGTTAAACAAGCTTAGGTCTGCGGTGCCCAGGGGGGACCCCATCCAGCCCACACTGAGTTTCATTCCTACCACCTTAGGAAAAAAAGTCATTATTTTGAGGCTTAGAAGTCATTTCTGCAATTCCCATAGAAAATCAATGGCGTCTCTATTCAATTGTGTGGAGCGCATATCAGGTGGATTTTCTCTGCCGCCTTAAGAGATACACGTGAAACTAAAGCCGATCCTGGGTGCCTAGGGTGCCTGTCATCCAATCCGCACTGAATTTCATTTCTAGCACATAGCCAAAAAATCGCCCCATTGACTTACATTGGAGTGCAGAAAAGGTCATTTTTTCTCGGTCCCTTTAAGAGGTAGGAGTTAAACAAGCTTAGGTCTGCGGTGCCCAGGGGGGACCCCATCCAGCCCGCACTGAGTTTCATTCCTACCACCTTAGGAAAAAAAGTCATTATTTTGAGGCTTAGAAGTCATTTCTGCAATTCCCATAGAAAATCAACGGCGTCTCTATTCAATTGTGTGGAGCGCATATCAGGTGGATTTTCTCTGCCGGCTTAAGAGATACACATGAAACTAAAGCCGATCCTGGGTGCCTAGGGTGCCTGTCATCCAATCCGCACTGAATTTCATTTCTAGCACATAGCCAAAAAATCGCCCCATTGACTTACATTGGAGTGCAGAAAAGGTCATTTTTTCTCGGTCCCTTTAAGAGGTAGGAGTTAAACAAGCTTAGGTCTGCGGTGCCCAGGGGGGACCCCATCCAGCCCACACTGAGTTTCATTCCTACCACCTTAGGAAAAAAAGTCATTATTTTGAGGCTTAGAAGTCATTTCTGCAATTCCCATAGAAAATCAATGGCGTCTCTATTCAATTGTGTGGAGCGCATATCAGGTGGATTTTCTCTGCCGGCTTAAGAGATACACGTGAAACTAAAGCCGATCCTGGGTGCCTAGGGTGCCTGTCATCCAATCCGCACTGAATTTCATTTCTAGCACATAGCCAAAAAAATCGCCCCATTGACTTACATTGGAGTGCAGAAAAGGTCATTTTTTCTCGGTCCCTTTAAGAGGTAGGAGTTAAACAAGCTTAGGTCTGCGGTGCCCAGGGGGGACCCCATCCAGCCCGCACTGAGTTTCATTCCTACCACCTTAGGAAAAAAAGTCATTATTTTGAGGCTTAGAAGTCATTTCTGCAATTCCCATAGAAAATCAACTGGCGTCTCTATTCAATTGTGTGGAGCGCATATCAGGTGGGTTTTCTCTGCCGGCTTAAGAGATACACGTGAAACTAAAGCCGATCCTGGGTGCCTAGGGTGCCTGTCATCCAATCCGCACTGAATTTCATTTCTAGCACATAGCCAAAAAATCGCCCCATTGACTTACATTGGAGTGCAGAAAAGGTCATTTTTTCTCGGTCCCTTTAAGAGGTAGGAGTTAAACAAGCTTAGGTCTGCGGTGCCCAGGGGGGACCCCATCCAGCCCGCACTGAGTTTCATTCCTACCACCTTAGGAAAAAAAGTCATTATTTTGAGGCTTAGAAGTCATTTCTGCAATTCCCATAGAAAATCAACGGCGTCTCTATTCAATTGTGTGGAGCGCATATCAGGTGGGTTTTCTCTGCCGGCTTAAGAGATACACGTGAAACTAAAGCCGATCCTGGGTGCCTAGGGTGCCTGTCATCCAATCCGCACTGAATTTCATTTCTAGCACATAGCCAAAAAATCGCCCCATTGACTTACATTGGAGTGCAGAAAAGGTCATTTTTTCTCGGTCCCTTTAAGAGGTAGGAGTTAAACAAGCTTAGGTCTGCGGTGCCCAGGGGGGACCCCATCCAGCCCGCACTGAGTTTCATTCCTACCACCTTAGGAAAAAAAGTCATTATTTTGAGGCTTAGAAGTCATTTCTGCAATTCCCATAGAAAATCAACGGCGTCTCTATTCAATTGTGTGGAGCGCATATCAGGTGGGTTTTCTCTGCCGGCTTAAGAGATACACGTGAAACTAAAGCCGATCCTGGGTGCCTAGGGTGCCTGTCATCCAATCCGCACTGAATTTCATTTCTAGCACATAGCCAAAAAATCGCCCCATTGACTTACATTGGAGTGCAGAAAAGGTCATTTTTTCTCGGTCCCTTTAAGAGGTAGGAGTTAAACAAGCTTAGGTCTGCGGTGCCCAGGGGGGACCCCATCCAGCCCGCACTGAGTTTCATTCCTACCACCTTAGGAAAAAAAGTCATTATTTTGAGGCTTAGAAGTCATTTCTGCAATTCCCATAGAAAATCAACGGCGTCTCTATTCAATTGTGTGGAGCGCATATCAGGTGGGTTTTCTCTGCCGGCTTAAGAGATACACGTGAAACTAAAGCCGATCCTGGGTGCCTAGGGTGCCTGTCATCCAATCCGCACTGAATTTCATTTCTAGCACATAGCCAAAAAATCGCCCCATTGACTTACATTGGAGTGCAGAAAAGGTCATTTTTTCTCGGTCCCTTTAAGAGGTAGGAGTTAAACAAGCTTAGGTCTGCGGTGCCCAGGGGGGACCCCATCCAGCCCGCACTGAGTTTCATTCCTACCACCTTAGGAAAAAAAGTCATTATTTTGAGGCTTAGAAGTCATTTCTGCAATTCCCATAGAAAATCAACGGCGTCTCTATTCAATTGTGTGGAGCGCATATCAGGTGGGTTTTCTCTGCCGGCTTAAGAGATACACGTGAAACTAAAGCCGATCCTGGGTGCCTAGGGTGCCTGTCATCCAATCCGCACTGAATTTCATTTCTAGCACATAGCCAAAAAATCGCCCCATTGACTTACATTGGAGTGCAGAAAAGGTCATTTTTTCTCGGTCCCTTTAAGAGGTAGGAGTTAAACAAGCTTAGGTCTGCGGTGCCCAGGGGGGACCCCATCCAGCCCGCACTGAGTTTCATTCCTACCACCTTAGGAAAAAAAGTCATTATTTTGAGGCTTAGAAGTCATTTCTGCAATTCCCATAGAAAATCTCGGCGTCTCTAATTCAATTGTGTGGAGCGCATATCAGGTGGGTTTTCTCTGCCGGCTTAAGAGATACACGTGAAACTAAAGCCGATCCTGGGTGCCTAGGGTGCCTGTCATCCAATCGCACTGAATTTCATTTCTAGCACATAGCCAAAAAAATCGCCCCATTGACTTACATTGGAGTGCAGAAAAGGTCATTTTTTCTTCGGTCCCTTTAAGAGGTAGGAGTTAAACAAGCTTAGGTCTGCGGTGCCCAGGGGGGACCCCATCCAGCCCGCACTGAGTTTCATTCCTACCACCTTAGGAAAAAAAAGTCATTATTTTGAGGCTTAGAAGTCATTTCTGCAATTCCCATAGAAAATCAACTGGCGTCTCTATTCAATTGTGTGGAGCGCATATCAGGTGGGTTTTCTCTGCCGGCTTAAGAGATACACGTGAAACTAAAGCCGATCCTGGGTGCCTAGGGTGCCTGTCATCCAATCCGCACTGAATTTCATTTCTACCACATAGCCAAAAAAATCGCCCAATTGACTTACATTGGAGTGCAGAAAAGGTCATTTTTTCTCGGTCCCTTTAAGAGGTAGGAGTTAAACAAGCTTAGGTCTGCGGTGCCAGGGGGGACCCCATCCAGCCCAGCACTGAGTTTCATTCCTACCACCTTAGGAAAAAAAGTCATTATTTTGAGGCTTAGAAGTCATTTCTGCAATTCCCATAGAAAATCAACGGCGTCTCTAATTCAATTGTGTGGAGCGCATATCAGGTGGGTTTTCTCTGCCGGCTTAAGAGATACACGTGAAACTTAAAAGCCGATTCCTGGGTGCCTAGGGTGCCTGTCATCCAATCCGCACTGAATTTCATTTCTAGCACATAGCCAAAAAATCGCCCCATTGACTTACATTGGAGTGCAGAAAAATGGTCATTTTTTTCTCGGTCCCTTTAAGAGGTAGGAGTTAAACAAGCTTAGGTCTGCGGTGCCCAGGGGGGACCCCATCCAGCCCACACTGAGTTTCATTCCTACCACCTTAGGAAAAAAAGTCATTATTTTGAGGCTTAGAAGTCATTTCTGCAATTCCCATAGAAAATCAATGGCAACGGCGGGGGGCGGAGCTTGGCACGCCGATGGTCCACAGCGTGTGATCCGTGCTCTGTCTGAGGCCGCAGCTTCTGGAGGGAATAGCGTCAGCTTGTCAGACAGAATGAAGTCTGACAAAAAGGAGAAAAGAAAGGAGACATCGGGGAGCAGAATGATCCCAGCCGCAGGAGGATCGGAGCGGCAGAAGAGAGACCCGCCGGAGAAAAGCAGCCGCAGCTCCGTGCATGCTGATGCGGCGGCCATCTTTAAAGACCCACTGCAGAGAGAAGAGACCGGGCGGAAGGCAGCGGCGGGACCCGACATCGGCAGAAGAAGAGAGCGCAGTGAGTAGGGAACCTGCTGTGCCCTGTCAGACCTTAGATGTAATAGCAGCGGCACAGCAGACCCCCGACAGCGCTAATAGCCGGCCGGGAAAGGCCACTCTTAACACGGGAGCGGCGGCCATCTTGGATGGGGCAGGGGGATTTAAAGCACCAAATCTTAAGGGGGAAGCTGGTGCTCTCCCCAAAAGAGGGTATATTTCCATTAATTGGGACCCCCAGATGCCCAGGTTGCCCTCTAACTATAAGGATTGTCCCTCTGAAGTCCTGATGTACAAGGGAATTCGGCCCCATTGAAAATTAATCAGGCGGCCATATTGGAGGGGGCAAGTAAGAGAGAGCCACATGCAAATAAAGGAGACTGCAGCCGAGTCACATGGGTCATTATTGATGCATCTAATGTGAGCAGTCGAGAGGAGGCTGACCATATGGATGTGACCCAACATGAAAGTAAGGTCAGAAAGAGGGGGCAAGAGTACATCGTTTCCCGCCAACCTGCGCAATATAAGAGAGGATCGCAGGAATCTGATGGCTCGGAAGGATATTTAACCCCGTATGATTCAGATGAAGAAATTCTTCCCCCAATTAAGAGGAAACTTTTAAAAACGCCAAATAAATTGGATATGGACAAGTCTTTCTACGCACATGACATGTCTTCTTCTGACGAGTCCTCGGTTTCTTCTGCCGACTCAGTAATTCACACCCCACGCTAAATAAGCCTATACATCTGCAGCCTCGGAAAATGCGTTGAAGGCACTACAGGGGCATCCTGAGTTACAGGCGTTGTTGTCGTTAATCCCTTCAAAGCAGGATTTGAGCAATTTGGGAAAAGAACTCAAGACATCGTGGCAAAGGGATCTTGCCGTAGTACACGACAAAGTGAAGACCCTCTGACAAGAAAGCAACGGATCTTGAAAAATCCAAATTAAACAAGTCGACAAAATAAGAGAGAGTGACAGATGTGACGGAAACTCTAAAAATTTCCCAAAGGATGATAACCCTAAGGCTTGATGACGTCGAAAATAGGAGTCGCCGCAACAATATTAGGGTTAGAGGCTTACCTGAAGAAGTGAAAGCGGCGGAATTATATGGTGCCGTATCTTCTCTGTTCAACAAGATCCTAGGAAGGCCTCTTGATACCCACATAGAACTGGATAGGGTACACAGAGCTCTTAAACCGAAGGGTAAAGATTTGAGAAGACCGAGAGACATCATTTGCAGAGTGCACTATTATGCACTGAAGGAAGAAATTATGAAAAAAGCGAGAGAGGTCTACAATATCGATTTTAATGGAGCCAAGATCCAGCTCTTTACAGACTTGTCACTCCTAACCTTGAGGCAAAGAGCCACTCTCAGACCGCTTACGCAAAAACTACAGGAACTCAACATCCAATATAAGTGGGGGTTCCCGTTCTCTTTGTCGGTGAGATACGACGGAAACACTCTCATTTTAAGAGAACCCAAGGATTTACCAGAGTTCCTGAATGCGCTAAACCTTCGAAGTCTGTCTGCATGAGTGGTGTGATTTACATGAGACTATGATACTGCCTCCACCCAGCTATATTTCAAGACCAAGATTTGAAGATTCAGCAAACGTCAGGAGACCGGACCTGCCACCCCGTCCGCAAAGAGAGAGGGATAAGAAGACATCGAGGAGCCAACAATCCGGACCAAGCTGAAGATCGCAATGAGAGGCCATCATTCCAATAAGTTGTCTGTGCAATGTTATTCTTGTTATGCATATTTTCTTCCTTAAGTAGTCATACTGTTGATAGATTTATTTAGCTATTTTAGAAATTATTCCTTTCTCCCAGGGGCCACATATAGATACAAGAATAGATCCCAACAGGAATATTCTCTCAGTTTGGAGATCTGGGGGGAACTATTCCTTGATTGTCTCATTTAAATTAATGTCATAAAAGGGCTAATTATTCGGAAGCCCGAAAAGTGTTTATGGGATGAGCATTATATAAGGGGACACTTAGAGAATTAATTCCTAAAAGGATAAATTACAGCTTGCTCTAAAAGGTATTCTCCTTTCACTGTATTTTAAATTCCTCGAAGTTTATAATGTTATGTCGAATAGGGCCAAGACACTCAAGACATCATATAGGCCACCGACGTGCCAACACACCCACCCAATAGTTTGGTCTGCTTATCAAGACTTAGTGACAATCTGTCACAAATAGACCACTGCGTTTTATTACGCTTTTTTGTTAGTTTAGGTTTTTGTTTGAATTTGTTTACCTGGAACAATTGTATATCCTCTAAAGTGCTAATTTTTTTCTCTTTCGTTCTTTTTTTTTCTTTTTTCCTTCGTCCATTCCTACTCCCTGCGGGTGGTGATCACAGAAAGTCCTTGGCAACACAGAGTACATTCCGGAAGGATCAAGATCAAGTCCGCGTCACAGACATAGACATCCGCTCAATTGTAAGTTTTAAACTCTCACACTCACGATGACAGGACATTACCATCACTACATTAAACGTCAACGGGTTTAATACTCCCGAAAAACGTTCTAATGTACTATATTCACTACACAAGAGGAAATCACACATTGTCATGCTGCAAGAAACCCACTTTAAAACGGACAAAACTCCTGACTTAGGAAAAAATAGATATTTCACAACATGGTACCATGCAACTTCCCCCGACAAAAAGACCAAGGGTGTCTCCATAGGCATTCACAGAACACTCCCTTACAAATTATTAGACATAAAAATAGATAGTGAAGCTAGGTATATCTTTATTAATTGTATAATTGCGGAAGAGACATTAACCCTGGCAAATATCTATGCACCAAACCAAAATCAGGCAAAGTTTATTACAGAGACATTTAATACATTGCAAACATTTGCAAAGGGTCAGATAATACTTGGGGGAGATTTCAATATTCCAATGAATCCTTTGGTAGATACGTCCACGGGTAAAACAAAAGCTGCCCTTAGAGAAATAAAAAGAATTCAAAAATCGCTGAGAGATCTCAAATTATATGATTCCTGGAGACTTTTAAACCCTACAGTAAGGGACTACACATTTTACTCCGCACCAACCAATTCCTACACTAGATTGGATTATATTTTCACATCACATTCAATTTTGGGTTCACTGAAAGATACCATAATAGGCAATATAGTCCTGTCTGACCACGCACCAGTGCACACTACTCTGGCCCTTTTACCTAAAAAGAAAATGGCAGCGATATGGAGACTGAACGAGTCCCTGCTAGATGATGTAGCTTGTGTGGCAGAACTTAAAAAAACATTTGAAATTTTTGATCAAGCCCATAAAAAAGACTCTACTGCAGATGTCTTCAAATGGGAAGCCTTTAAGGCCTCCGCAAGGGGTATCTTGATATCGCATGGGGCGAGGCTCAAAAGGGAAAAAAGGAAAAAATTAGATGACCTCCTAGACAAATTGAACGAATTAGAATTGGCACATAAAAAATCCTTACTGACTGAGACGTTAAGGGAGCTGAATGAAACTAGATGTAAAATAAAGGATATAATTCATGGGCAATATAAAAAGACCGTACAAATTTGTGGTAAGAATTTTTATATCTGGAGTAATAGGCCCAGTAGATTTTTAGCAAACGCCCTGAAAAACAAGAGAACCTCAAATATTATACCTTCTATTAAAAATACAAAAGGAGTGATCACGTACAAAACTGAAGAAATTTCGGACACTTTTAAAAAATTTTATGACAAATTATATCAGCTGCCAAAGAACAATAGATCCCCAGACATAGCATCCGCATTTGATAACCTGACAGAGTACATCAATAAGACTAAACTTCCCGAGATATCCCCTGAAGAGAGTAGTGAGCTGGATAAAGATTTTACACTGGAAGAAATTAAAGAGGTTATCAAAAACCTATCTAATGGCAAATCTCCAGGCCCAGATGGTTTCACAGGCAAAGTTCTATAAGCTATTTCCAGATGTCATAGCCCCGTACTTATCAAAAATGTTTAATTCCTATCTCCGAATCACAGAAATTCCTACCGTCATCTTTAGAAGCATTTATCACAGTAATCCCGAAAGAAGGCAAGGACACTAACTCATGTAACAATTATAGGCCGATTTCGTTACTGAACGTAGACACAAAAATTTATTCAAAAACCATTGCGAATAGACTCGCTAGTCTCGTGGGGTCTTTAGTCGACCCGGATCAGGTAGGATTCATACAAAATAGAGAAGCAAGAGACAATACACTCAGAGCGTTTGCTCTTGCCAATTATTCACACAATGCTAAACTCGGCACGGTGCTTTTGTCTCTAGATGCCGAAAAGGCTTTTGACCGGGTCGACTGGAGATTCCTAGAGCTCACATTAAAACAAATTGGATTGGGCCCAAAATTAACCACAAAAATAATGGCACTTTATAATAATCCCACCGCTAAAATAAAAATTAATGGCACGCTGTCTCGTCCAATAAACATTAGAAATGGAACACGTCAGGGATGCCACCTTTCACCAATGCTCTATGTCTTATGCATGGAACACTTATTAAATTCGATTAGAAATAATCCGGACATCAAAGGAATTAAGATAGGGAAAAGACATCATCTCTGCTCGGCTTATGCTGATGATCTACTTCTATTTATTTCTCAACCACACACATCCCTACCCTCCTTATTGGCCACTATAAAGAATTCTCACTTCATAGTAATTATAGACTCAATGTGAACAAATGCGAAGCACTTACTATTGCGATACCAAAAGAGAGTAGGGAAAATTTAGTGAAAAATTTCCCATTTAATTGGAGGACAACGCTACTTAGCTATTTAGGGACACAAATAGCGATATCCCCGGAAATAATAATAAAGAAAATTTTGACCCCTTAATGAAAAAGATAAAAAGTGATATGGCAAGATGGGAAGGGAAGGAGTTCTCCTGGATAGGCAGGATTAATATCCTTAAAATGAATGTACTACCACGTTTGCTGTACCTATTCCAAGCGGTACCTGCAACTCTAAAACAGCCTTACCTATCCAGGATGAACTCGACTTTTACTAAATTTGTTTGGGCCCAAAAACCAGCACGTATTGCCACAAAGATACTTATCAGACCTAAGTCAGAGGGAGGTTTATCTCTACCGAGCTGTAAAGCATATTATCAAGCAGCCATTCTGAACAGGGTACTTGACGCTTTCAAGCATAGAAATAATAAATTGTGGGTACAGCTGGAAGCCTCCATTACAAATTTCGAACCTGCTGCTATTCTATGGACCCCTAAAGATATCTTAAAAGATATAAGATCAAACATACGTCAGGTTAGTGCCATTGCATCATTAATAAAAGCACCTAAACACATGATGTCAGAACAATTTAACCCGGACGGACCTCTTATACCATTAGGTAGGAATCTTAGATTCCTTCCTGCGTTACACAAAAACTCTTTTTTAGGTATACCTACGGAGGAGAATATCACGTTTCACTTTACTAACGGGGTTAAGCAGATTAACGACCTTCCTTTTAAAGAGGCTAGGGAATCTCTCCCACTAGAATCAGTTCAAACCCAATATTTACAATTAGAGACTTTCTTTGAAAGACAGAAAAACATTCTTAGACTGACTAGGAAATTACTGCCGTTTGAGGAGCTTTGTGTCTCTGCATCCACTACGTCAAAAGCTATTTCAGTAATATATAAATTGTTGGTGTCTGGCGAGGAGGAATGTCGCCCAGATTACTTTACAAGCTGGGAAAGGGAACTAGGGGTCTCTTTCACTTCTGAGGAGACCTCTATGGCCCTTCATATGACACACAAGACTTCCATCTCTTGCAAAATACAGGAGAGGAACTTTAAGATTTTGTCGAGATGGTATCTCGTGCCAGCTAAATTAGCATTAATGTACCCAAGACGGAGTGATCTCTGCTGGAGATGTGGTGGGGGCAGGGGCACTATGCTACACATATGGTGGGATTGCCCTATAGTGAAAGATTTGGTCAGACGTAGTTTAGCATCATAAACAATGTAGTAGATATCCAATTGATAATCAGCCAAAACAAATTTTACTATCAATGATTCCAGGACAAAGACATAATGTAAAAAACTCCCTAGTGGGCTTTCTTCTGACGGCTGCAAGAGCAATAATTGCGAGAAAATGGAGATCCACCTCAGCACCCTCTGTCTCTGATTGGCATGAAGTGGATACTATCCATAGATTAGAATTAGTGTCAGAGGATTGGAACTGGAAGAAATTTCATTTAACTGGAGCAAGGGAAAAATTAAGTGTCTGACCAATTTAATCCCTAATGAGCCCAATCTAATGACACCACATAATAAGACTTCGGGTTTATAGTATAAAGCAGCTGACATCTACACATATCATACGAAGTGTCGTTTCATTAACTCAATCATACGTTTTGGAAGATCCGAGTCACAATTCACCTAATTAATCGATGTCTCTGTGTTGCCAACGACAAGTCATAAAGGTAGGATCTGTCGATTATGTGTGGAGGACGTAAATATAGCGGAAGTAAACAGGACAGGTCATCAGCCTTAAAGAACACAGCCGCGGTGATTTCCCCAATCCTATCTTTTCTTTCCCCATTCTTCCTTTCCCATCATACAATAGCTCCTATTTAATATGCTACGACCATTTGATGGTTTAGCACTATTGCATGATATCTTCTTGAAATTAATCCAGACAAGTAAATTAGCCTATTATGATTGAGGATGTTAAATTAATCTATAGATGTATTCAACTCTATAGCCTCCCCATACTTTCTTTTCTCTACCTATTAAGCTTAAAGAAGTTATTCTGCATATGGCATTAGTGAGCTCATTGTTTAACTTCATATTCTTTAATAAAAATTTAATTTGTTAGAAAATCAACGGCGTCTCTATTCAATTGTGTGGAGCGCATATCAGGTGGGTTTTCTCTGCCGGCTTAAGAGATACACGTGAAACTAAAGCCGATCCTGGGTGCCTAGGGTGCCTGTCATCCAATCCGCACTGAATTTCATTTCTAGCACATAGCCAAAAAATCGCCCCATTGACTTACATTGGAGTGCAGAAAAGGTCATTTTTTCTCGGTCCCTTTAAGAGGTAGGAGTTAAACAAGCTTAGGTCTGCGGTGCCCAGGGGGGACCCCATCCAGCCCGCACTGAGTTTCATTCCTACCACCTTAGGAAAAAAAGTCATTATTTTGAGGCTTAGAAGTCATTTCTGCAATTCCCATAGAAAATCAACGGCGTCTCTATTCAATTGTGTGGAGCGCATATCAGGTGGGTTTTCTCTGCCGGCTTAAGAGATACACGTGAAACTAAAGCCGATCCTGGGTGCCTAGGGTGCCTGTCATCCAATCCGCACTGAATTTCATTTCTAGCACATAGCCAAAAAATCGCCCCATTGACTTACATTGGAGTGCAGAAAAGGTCATTTTTTCTCGGTCCCTTTAAGAGGTAGGAGTTAAACAAGCTTAGGTCTGCGGTGCCCAGGGGGGACCCCATCCAGCCCGCACTGAGTTTCATTCCTACCACCTTAGGAAAAAAAGTCATTATTTTGAGGCTTAGAAGTCATTTCTGCAATTCCCATAGAAAATCAACGGCGTCTCTATTCAATTGTGTGGAGCGCATATCAGGTGGGTTTTCTCTGCCGGCTTAAGAGATACACGTGAAACTAAAGCCGATCCTGGGTGCCTAGGGTGCCTGTCATCCAATCCGCACTGAATTTCATTTCTAGCACATAGCCAAAAAATCGCCCCATTGACTTACATTGGAGTGCAGAAAAGGTCATTTTTTCTCGGTCCCTTTAAGAGGTAGGAGTTAAACAAGCTTAGGTCTGCGGTGCCCAGGGGGGACCCCATCCAGCCCGCACTGAGTTTCATTCCTACCACCTTAGGAAAAAAAGTCATTATTTTGAGGCTTAGAAGTCATTTCTGCAATTCCCATAGAAAATCAACGGCGTCTCTATTCAATTGTGTGGAGCGCATATCAGGTGGGTTTTCTCTGCCGGCTTAAGAGATACACGTGAAACTAAAGCCGATCCTGGGTGCCTAGGGTGCCTGTCATCCAATCCGCACTGAATTTCATTTCTAGCACATAGCCAAAAAATCGCCCCATTGACTTACATTGGAGTGCAGAAAAGGTCATTTTTTCTCGGTCCCTTTAAGAGGTAGGAGTTAAACAAGCTTAGGTCTGCGGTGCCCAGGGGGGACCCCATCCAGCCCGCACTGAGTTTCATTCCTACCACCTTAGGAAAAAAAGTCATTATTTTGAGGCTTAGAAGTCATTTCTGCAATTCCCATAGAAAATCAACGGCGTCTCTATTCAATTGTGTGGAGCGCATATCAGGTGGGTTTTCTCTGCCGGCTTAAGAGATACACGTGAAACTAAAGCCGATCCTGGGTGCCTAGGGTGCCTGTCATCCAATCCGCACTGAATTTCATTTCTAGCACATAGCCAAAAAATCGCCCCATTGACTTACATTGGAGTGCAGAAAAGGTCATTTTTTCTCGGTCCCTTTAAGAGGTAGGAGTTAAACAAGCTTAGGTCTGCGGTGCCCAGGGGGGACCCCATCCAGCCCGCACTGAGTTTCATTCCTACCACCTTAGGAAAAAAAGTCATTATTTTGAGGCTTAGAAGTCATTTCTGCAATTCCCATAGAAAATCAACGGCGTCTCTATTCAATTGTGTGGAGCGCATATCAGGTGGGTTTTCTCTGCCGGCTTAAGAGATACACGTGAAACTAAAGCCGATCCTGGGTGCCTAGGGTGCCTGTCATCCAATCCGCACTGAATTTCATTTCTAGCACATAGCCAAAAAATCGCCCCATTGACTTACATTGGAGTGCAGAAAAGGTCATTTTTTCTCGGTCCCTTTAAGAGGTAGGAGTTAAACAAGCTTAGGTCTGCGGTGCCCAGGGGGGACCCCATCCAGCCCGCACTGAGTTTCATTCCTACCACCTTAGGAAAAAAAGTCATTATTTTGAGGCTTAGAAGTCATTTCTGCAATTCCCATAGAAAATCAACGGCGTCTCTATTCAATTGTGTGGAGCGCATATCAGGTGGGTTTTCTCTGCCGGCTTAAGAGATACACGTGAAACTAAAGCCGATCCTGGGTGCCTAGGGTGCCTGTCATCCAATCCGCACTGAATTTCATTTCTAGCACATAGCCAAAAAATCGCCCCATTGACTTACATTGGAGTGCAGAAAAGGTCATTTTTTCTCGGTCCCTTTAAGAGGTAGGAGTTAAACAAGCTTAGGTCTGCGGTGCCCAGGGGGGACCCCATCCAGCCCGCACTGAGTTTCATTCCTACCACCTTAGGAAAAAAAGTCATTATTTTGAGGCTTAGAAGTCATTTCTGCAATTCCCATAGAAAATCAACGGCGTCTCTATTCAATTGTGTGGAGCGCATATCAGGTGGGTTTTCTCTGCCGGCTTAAGAGATACACGTGAAACTAAAGCCGATCCTGGGTGCCTAGGGTGCCTGTCATCCAATCCGCACTGAATTTCATTTCTAGCACATAGCCAAAAAATCGCCCCATTGACTTACATTGGAGTGCAGAAAAGGTCATTTTTTCTCGGTCCCTTTAAGAGGTAGGAGTTAAACAAGCTTAGGTCTGCGGTGCCCAGGGGGGACCCCATCCAGCCCGCACTGAGTTTCATTCCTACCACCTTAGGAAAAAAAGTCATTATTTTGAGGCTTAGAAGTCATTTCTGCAATTCCCATAGAAAATCAACGGCGTCTCTATTCAATTGTGTGGAGCGCATATCAGGTGGGTTTTCTCTGCCGGCTTAAGAGATACACGTGAAACTAAAGCCGATCCTGGGTGCCTAGGGTGCCTGTCATCCAATCCGCACTGAATTTCATTTCTAGCACATAGCCAAAAAATCGCCCCATTGACTTACATTGGAGTGCAGAAAAGGTCATTTTTTCTCGGTCCCTTTAAGAGGTAGGAGTTAAACAAGCTTAGGTCTGCGGTGCCCAGGGGGGACCCCATCCAGCCCGCACTGAGTTTCATTCCTACCACCTTAGGAAAAAAAGTCATTATTTTGAGGCTTAGAAGTCATTTCTGCAATTCCCATAGAAAATCAACGGCGTCTCTATTCAATTGTGTGGAGCGCATATCAGGTGGGTTTTCTCTGCCGGCTTAAGAGATACACGTGAAACTAAAGCCGATCCTGGGTGCCTAGGGTGCCTGTCATCCAATCCGCACTGAATTTCATTTCTAGCACATAGCCAAAAAATCGCCCCATTGACTTACATTGGAGTGCAGAAAAGGTCATTTTTTCTCGGTCCCTTTAAGAGGTAGGAGTTAAACAAGCTTAGGTCTGCGGTGCCCAGGGGGGACCCCATCCAGCCCGCACTGAGTTTCATTCCTACCACCTTAGGAAAAAAAGTCATTATTTTGAGGCTTAGAAGTCATTTCTGCAATTCCCATAGAAAATCAACGGCGTCTCTATTCAATTGTGTGGAGCGCATATCAGGTGGGTTTTCTCTGCCGGCTTAAGAGATACACGTGAAACTAAAGCCGATCCTGGGTGCCTAGGGTGCCTGTCATCCAATCCGCACTGAATTTCATTTCTAGCACATAGCCAAAAAATCGCCCCATTGACTTACATTGGAGTGCAGAAAAGGTCATTTTTTCTCGGTCCCTTTAAGAGGTAGGAGTTAAACAAGCTTAGGTCTGCGGTGCCCAGGGGGGACCCCATCCAGCCCGCACTGAGTTTCATTCCTACCACCTTAGGAAAAAAAGTCATTATTTTGAGGCTTAGAAGTCATTTCTGCAATTCCCATAGAAAATCAACGGCGTCTCTATTCAATTGTGTGGAGCGCATATCAGGTGGGTTTTCTCTGCCGGCTTAAGAGATACACGTGAAACTAAAGCTGATCCTGGGTGCCTAGGGTGCCTGTCATCCAATCCGCACTGAATTTCATTTCTAGCACATAGCCAAAAAATCGCCCCATTGACTTACATTGGAGTGCAGAAAAGGTCATTTTTTCTCGGTCCCTTTAAGAGGTAGGAGTTAAACAAGCTTAGGTCTGCGGTGCCCAGGGGGAACCCCATCCAGCCCGCACTGAGTTTCATTCCTACCACCTTAGGAAAAAAAGTCATTATTTTGAGGCTTAGAAGTCATTTCTGCAATTCCCATAGAAAATCAACGGCGTCTCTATTCAATAGTGTGGAGCGCATATCAGGTGGGTTTTCTCTGCCGGCTTAAGAGATACACGTGAAACTAAAGCCGATCCTGGGTGCCTAGGGTGCCTGTCATCCAATCCGCACTGAATTTCATTTCTAGCACATAGCCAAAAAATCGCCCCATTGACTTACATTGGAGTGCAGAAAAGGTCATTTTTTCTCGGTCCCTTTAAGAGGTAGGAGTTAAACAAGCTTAGGTCTGCGGTGCCCAGGGGGGACCCCATCCAGCCCGCACTGAGTTTCATTCCTACCACCTTAGGAAAAAAAGTCATTATTTTGAGGCTTAGAAGTCATTTCTGCAATTCCCATAGAAAATCAACGGCGTCTCTATTCAATTGTGTGGAGCGCATATCAGGTGGGTTTTCTCTGCCGGCTTAAGAGATACACGTGAAACTAAAGCCGATCCTGGGTGCCTAGGGTGCCTGTCATCCAATCCGCACTGAATTTCATTTCTAGCACATAGCCAAAAAATCGCCCCATTGACTTACATTGGAGTGCAGAAAAGGTCATTTTTTCTCGGTCCCTTTAAGAGGTAGGAGTTAAACAAGCTTAGGTCTGCGGTGCCCAGGGGGGACCCCATCCAGCCCGCACTGAGTTTCATTCCTACCACCTTAGGAAAAAAAGTCATTATTTTGAGGCTTAGAAGTCATTTCTGCAATTCCCATAGAAAATCAACGGCGTCTCTATTCAATTGTGTGGAGCGCATATCAGGTGGGTTTTCTCTGCCGGCTTAAGAGATACACGTGAAACTAAAGCCGATCCTGGGTGCCTAGGGTGCCTGTCATCCAATCCGCACTGAATTTCATTTCTAGCACATAGCCAAAAAATCGCCCCATTGACTTACATTGGAGTGCAGAAAAGGTCATTTTTTCTCGGTCCCTTTAAGAGGTAGGAGTTAAACAAGCTTAGGTCTGCGGTGCCCAGGGGGGACCCCATCCAGCCCGCACTGAGTTTCATTCCTACCACCTTAGGAAAAAAAGTCATTATTTTGAGGCTTAGAAGTCATTTCTGCAATTCCCATAGAAAATCAACGGCGTCTCTATTCAATTGTGTGGAGCGCATATCAGGTGGGTTTTCTCTGCCGGCTTAAGAGATACACGTGAAACTAAAGCCGATCCTGGGTGCCTAGGGTGCCTGTCATCCAATCCGCACTGAATTTCATTTCTAGCACATAGCCAAAAAATCGCCCCATTGACTTACATTGGAGTGCAGAAAAGGTCATTTTTTCTCGGTCCCTTTAAGAGGTAGGAGTTAAACAAGCTTAGGTCTGCGGTGCCCAGGGGGGACCCCATCCAGCCCGCACTGAGTTTCATTCCTACCACCTTAGGAAAAAAAGTCATTATTTTGAGGCTTAGAAGTCATTTCTGCAATTCCCATAGAAAATCAACGGCGTCTCTATTCAATTGTGTGGAGCGCATATCAGGTGGGTTTTCTCTGCCGGCTTAAGAGATACACGTGAAACTAAAGCCGATCCTGGGTGCCTAGGGTGCCTGTCATCCAATCCGCACTGAATTTCATTTCTAGCACATAGCCAAAAAATCGCCCCATTGACTTACATTGGAGTGCAGAAAAGGTCATTTTTTCTCGGTCCCTTTAAGAGGTAGGAGTTAAACAAGCTTAGGTCTGCGGTGCCCAGGGGGGACCCCATCCAGCCCGCACTGAGTTTCATTCCTACCACCTTAGGAAAAAAAGTCATTATTTTGAGGCTTAGAAGTCATTTCTGCAATTCCCATAGAAAATCAACGGCGTCTCTATTCAATTGTGTGGAGCGCATATCAGGTGGGTTTTCTCTGCCGGCTTAAGAGATACACGTGAAACTAAAGCCGATCCTGGGTGCCTAGGGTGCCTGTCATCCAATCCGCACTGAATTTCATTTCTAGCACATAGCCAAAAAATCGCCCCATTGACTTACATTGGAGTGCAGAAAAGGTCATTTTTTCTCGGTCCCTTTAAGAGGTAGGAGTTAAACAAGCTTAGGTCTGCGGTGCCCAGGGGGGACCCCATCCAGCCCGCACTGAGTTTCATTCCTACCACCTTAGGAAAAAAAGTCATTATTTTGAGGCTTAGAAGTCATTTCTGCAATTCCCATAGAAAATCAACGGCGTCTCTATTCAATTGTGTGGAGCGCATATCAGGTGGGTTTTCTCTGCCGGCTTAAGAGATACACGTGAAACTAAAGCCGATCCTGGGTGCCTAGGGTGCCTGTCATCCAATCCGCACTGAATTTCATTTCTAGCACATAGCCAAAAAATCGCCCCATTGACTTACATTGGAGTGCAGAAAAGGTCATTTTTTCTCGGTCCCTTTAAGAGGTAGGAGTTAAACAAGCTTAGGTCTGCGGTGCCCAGGGGGGACCCCATCCAGCCCGCACTGAGTTTCATTCCTACCACCTTAGGAAAAAAAGTCATTATTTTGAGGCTTAGAAGTCATTTCTGCAATTCCCATAGAAAATCAACGGCGTCTCTATTCAATTGTGTGGAGCGCATATCAGGTGGGTTTTCTCTGCCGGCTTAAGAGATACACGTGAAACTAAAGCCGATCCTGGGTGCCTAGGGTGCCTGTCATCCAATCCGCACTGAATTTCATTTCTAGCACATAGCCAAAAAATCGCCCCATTGACTTACATTGGAGTGCAGAAAAGGTCATTTTTTCTCGGTCCCTTTAAGAGGTAGGAGTTAAACAAGCTTAGGTCTGCGGTGCCCAGGGGGGACCCCATCCAGCCCGCACTGAGTTTCATTCCTACCACCTTAGGAAAAAAAGTCATTATTTTGAGGCTTAGAAGTCATTTCTGCAATTCCCATAGAAAATCAACGGCGTCTCTATTCAATTGTGTGGAGCGCATATCAGGTGGGTTTTCTCTGCCGGCTTAAGAGATACACGTGAAACTAAAGCCGATCCTGGGTGCCTAGGGTGCCTGTCATCCAATCCGCACTGAATTTCATTTCTAGCACATAGCCAAAAAATCGCCCCATTGACTTACATTGGAGTGCAGAAAAGGTCATTTTTTCTCGGTCCCTTTAAGAGGTAGGAGTTAAACAAGCTTAGGTCTGCGGTGCCCAGGGGGGACCCCATCCAGCCCGCACTGAGTTTCATTCCTACCACCTTAGGAAAAAAAGTCATTATTTTGAGGCTTAGAAGTCATTTCTGCAATTCCCATAGAAAATCAACGGCGTCTCTATTCAATTGTGTGGAGCGCATATCAGGTGGGTTTTCTCTGCCGGCTTAAGAGATACACGTGAAACTAAAGCCGATCCTGGGTGCCTAGGGTGCCTGTCATCCAATCCGCACTGAATTTCATTTCTAGCACATAGCCAAAAAATCGCCCCATTGACTTACATTGGAGTGCAGAAAAGGTCATTTTTTCTCGGTCCCTTTAAGAGGTAGGAGTTAAACAAGCTTAGGTCTGCGGTGCCCAGGGGGGACCCCATCCAGCCCGCACTGAGTTTCATTCCTACCACCTTAGGAAAAAAAGTCATTATTTTGAGGCTTAGAAGTCATTTCTGCAATTCCCATAGAAAATCAACGGCGTCTCTATTCAATTGTGTGGAGCGCATATCAGGTGGGTTTTCTCTGCCGGCTTAAGAGATACACGTGAAACTAAAGCCGATCCTGGGTGCCTAGGGTGCCTGTCATCCAATCCGCACTGAATTTCATTTCTAGCACATAGCCAAAAAATCGCCCCATTGACTTACATTGGAGTGCAGAAAAGGTCATTTTTTCTCGGTCCCTTTAAGAGGTAGGAGTTAAACAAGCTTAGGTCTGCGGTGCCCAGGGGGGACCCCATCCAGCCCGCACTGAGTTTCATTCCTACCACCTTAGGAAAAAAAGTCATTATTTTGAGGCTTAGAAGTCATTTCTGCAATTCCCATAGAAAATCAACGGCGTCTCTATTCAATTGTGTGGAGCGCATATCAGGTGGGTTTTCTCTGCCGGCTTAAGAGATACACGTGAAACTAAAGCCGATCCTGGGTGCCTAGGGTGCCTGTCATCCAATCCGCACTGAATTTCATTTCTAGCACATAGCCAAAAAATCGCCCCATTGACTTACATTGGAGTGCAGAAAAGGTCATTTTTTCTCGGTCCCTTTAAGAGGTAGGAGTTAAACAAGCTTAGGTCTGCGGTGCCCAGGGGGGACCCCATCCAGCCCGCACTGAGTTTCATTCCTACCACCTTAGGAAAAAAAGTCATTATTTTGAGGCTTAGAAGTCATTTCTGCAATTCCCATAGAAAATCAACGGCGTCTCTATTCAATTGTGTGGAGCGCATATCAGGTGGGTTTTCTCTGCCGGCTTAAGAGATACACGTGAAACTAAAGCCGATCCTGGGTGCCTAGGGTGCCTGTCATCCAATCCGCACTGAATTTCATTTCTAGCACATAGCCAAAAAATCGCCCCATTGACTTACATTGGAGTGCAGAAAAGGTCATTTTTTCTCGGTCCCTTTAAGAGGTAGGAGTTAAACAAGCTTAGGTCTGCGGTGCCCAGGGGGGACCCCATCCAGCCCGCACTGAGTTTCATTCCTACCACCTTAGGAAAAAAAGTCATTATTTTGAGGCTTAGAAGTCATTTCTGCAATTCCCATAGAAAATCAACGGCGTCTCTATTCAATTGTGTGGAGCGCATATCAGGTGGGTTTTCTCTGCCGGCTTAAGAGATACACGTGAAACTAAAGCCGATCCTGGGTGCCTAGGGTGCCTGTCATCCAATCCGCACTGAATTTCATTTCTAGCACATAGCCAAAAAATCGCCCCATTGACTTACATTGGAGTGCAGAAAAGGTCATTTTTTCTCGGTCCCTTTAAGAGGTAGGAGTTAAACAAGCTTAGGTCTGCGGTGCCCAGGGGGGACCCCATCCAGCCCGCACTGAGTTTCATTCCTACCACCTTAGGAAAAAAAGTCATTATTTTGAGGCTTAGAAGTCATTTCTGCAATTCCCATAGAAAATCAACGGCGTCTCTATTCAATTGTGTGGAGCGCATATCAGGTGGGTTTTCTCTGCCGGCTTAAGAGATACACGTGAAACTAAAGCCGATCCTGGGTGCCTAGGGTGCCTGTCATCCAATCCGCACTGAATTTCATTTCTAGCACATAGCCAAAAAATCGCCCCATTGACTTACATTGGAGTGCAGAAAAGGTCATTTTTTCTCGGTCCCTTTAAGAGGTAGGAGTTAAACAAGCTTAGGTCTGCGGTGCCCAGGGGGGACCCCATCCAGCCCGCACTGAGTTTCATTCCTACCACCTTAGGAAAAAAAGTCATTATTTTGAGGCTTAGAAGTCATTTCTGCAATTCCCATAGAAAATCAACGGCGTCTCTATTCAATTGTGTGGAGCGCATATCAGGTGGGTTTTCTCTGCCGGCTTAAGAGATACACGTGAAACTAAAGCCGATCCTGGGTGCCTAGGGTGCCTGTCATCCAATCCGCACTGAATTTCATTTCTAGCACATAGCCAAAAAATCGCCCCATTGACTTACATTGGAGTGCAGAAAAGGTCATTTTTTCTCGGTCCCTTTAAGAGGTAGGAGTTAAACAAGCTTAGGTCTGCGGTGCCCAGGGGGGACCCCATCCAGCCCGCACTGAGTTTCATTCCTACCACCTTAGGAAAAAAAGTCATTATTTTGAGGCTTAGAAGTCATTTCTGCAATTCCCATAGAAAATCAACGGCGTCTCTATTCAATTGTGTGGAGCGCATATCAGGTGGGTTTTCTCTGCCGGCTTAAGAGATACACGTGAAACTAAAGCCGATCCTGGGTGCCTAGGGTGCCTGTCATCCAATCCGCACTGAATTTCATTTCTAGCACATAGCCAAAAAATCGCCCCATTGACTTACATTGGAGTGCAGAAAAGGTCATTTTTTCTCGGTCCCTTTAAGAGGTAGGAGTTAAACAAGCTTAGGTCTGCGGTGCCCAGGGGGGACCCCATCCAGCCCGCACTGAGTTTCATTCCTACCACCTTAGGAAAAAAAGTCATTATTTTGAGGCTTAGAAGTCATTTCTGCAATTCCCATAGAAAATCAACGGCGTCTCTATTCAATTGTGTGGAGCGCATATCAGGTGGGTTTTCTCTGCCGGCTTAAGAGATACACGTGAAACTAAAGCCGATCCTGGGTGCCTAGGGTGCCTGTCATCCAATCCGCACTGAATTTCATTTCTAGCACATAGCCAAAAAATCGCCCCATTGACTTACATTGGAGTGCAGAAAAGGTCATTTTTTCTCGGTCCCTTTAAGAGGTAGGAGTTAAACAAGCTTAGGTCTGCGGTGCCCAGGGGGGACCCCATCCAGCCCGCACTGAGTTTCATTCCTACCACCTTAGGAAAAAAAGTCATTATTTTGAGGCTTAGAAGTCATTTCTGCAATTCCCATAGAAAATCAACGGCGTCTCTATTCAATTGTGTGGAGCGCATATCAGGTGGGTTTTCTCTGCCGGCTTAAGAGATACACGTGAAACTAAAGCCGATCCTGGGTGCCTAGGGTGCCTGTCATCCAATCCGCACTGAATTTCATTTCTAGCACATAGCCAAAAAATCGCCCCATTGACTTACATTGGAGTGCAGAAAAGGTCATTTTTTCTCGGTCCCTTTAAGAGGTAGGAGTTAAACAAGCTTAGGTCTGCGGTGCCCAGGGGGGACCCCATCCAGCCCGCACTGAGTTTCATTCCTACCACCTTAGGAAAAAAAGTCATTATTTTGAGGCTTAGAAGTCATTTCTGCAATTCCCATAGAAAATCAACGGCGTCTCTATTCAATTGTGTGGAGCGCATATCAGGTGGGTTTTCTCTGCCGGCTTAAGAGATACACGTGAAACTAAAGCCGATCCTGGGTGCCTAGGGTGCCTGTCATCCAATCCGCACTGAATTTCATTTCTAGCACATAGCCAAAAAATCGCCCCATTGACTTACATTGGAGTGCAGAAAAGGTCATTTTTTCTCGGTCCCTTTAAGAGGTAGGAGTTAAACAAGCTTAGGTCTGCGGTGCCCAGGGGGGACCCCATCCAGCCCGCACTGAGTTTCATTCCTACCACCTTAGGAAAAAAAGTCATTATTTTGAGGCTTAGAAGTCATTTCTGCAATTCCCATAGAAAATCAACGGCGTCTCTATTCAATTGTGTGGAGCGCATATCAGGTGGGTTTTCTCTGCCGGCTTAAGAGATACACGTGAAACTAAAGCCGATCCTGGGTGCCTAGGGTGCCTGTCATCCAATCCGCACTGAATTTCATTTCTAGCACATAGCCAAAAAATCGCCCCATTGACTTACATTGGAGTGCAGAAAAGGTCATTTTTTCTCGGTCCCTTTAAGAGGTAGGAGTTAAACAAGCTTAGGTCTGCGGTGCCCAGGGGGGACCCCATCCAGCCCGCACTGAGTTTCATTCCTACCACCTTAGGAAAAAAAGTCATTATTTTGAGGCTTAGAAGTCATTTCTGCAATTCCCATAGAAAATCAACGGCGTCTCTATTCAATTGTGTGGAGCGCATATCAGGTGGGTTTTCTCTGCCGGCTTAAGAGATACACGTGAAACTAAAGCCGATCCTGGGTGCCTAGGGTGCCTGTCATCCAATCCGCACTGAATTTCATTTCTAGCACATAGCCAAAAAATCGCCCCATTGACTTACATTGGAGTGCAGAAAAGGTCATTTTTTCTCGGTCCCTTTAAGAGGTAGGAGTTAAACAAGCTTAGGTCTGCGGTGCCCAGGGGGGACCCCATCCAGCCCGCACTGAGTTTCATTCCTACCACCTTAGGAAAAAAAGTCATTATTTTGAGGCTTAGAAGTCATTTCTGCAATTCCCATAGAAAATCAACGGCGTCTCTATTCAATTGTGTGGAGCGCATATCAGGTGGGTTTTCTCTGCCGGCTTAAGAGATACACGTGAAACTAAAGCCGATCCTGGGTGCCTAGGGTGCCTGTCATCCAATCCGCACTGAATTTCATTTCTAGCACATAGCCAAAAAATCGCCCCATTGACTTACATTGGAGTGCAGAAAAGGTCATTTTTTCTCGGTCCCTTTAAGAGGTAGGAGTTAAACAAGCTTAGGTCTGCGGTGCCCAGGGGGGACCCCATCCAGCCCGCACTGAGTTTCATTCCTACCACCTTAGGAAAAAAAGTCATTATTTTGAGGCTTAGAAGTCATTTCTGCAATTCCCATAGAAAATCAACGGCGTCTCTATTCAATTGTGTGGAGCGCATATCAGGTGGGTTTTCTCTGCCGGCTTAAGAGATACACGTGAAACTAAAGCCGATCCTGGGTGCCTAGGGTGCCTGTCATCCAATCCGCACTGAATTTCATTTCTAGCACATAGCCAAAAAATCGCCCCATTGACTTACATTGGAGTGCAGAAAAGGTCATTTTTTCTCGGTCCCTTTAAGAGGTAGGAGTTAAACAAGCTTAGGTCTGCGGTGCCCAGGGGGGACCCCATCCAGCCCGCACTGAGTTTCATTCCTACCACCTTAGGAAAAAAAGTCATTATTTTGAGGCTTAGAAGTCATTTCTGCAATTCCCATAGAAAATCAACGGCGTCTCTATTCAATTGTGTGGAGCGCATATCAGGTGGGTTTTCTCTGCCGGCTTAAGAGATACACGTGAAACTAAAGCCGATCCTGGGTGCCTAGGGTGCCTGTCATCCAATCCGCACTGAATTTCATTTCTAGCACATAGCCAAAAAATCGCCCCATTGACTTACATTGGAGTGCAGAAAAGGTCATTTTTTCTCGGTCCCTTTAAGAGGTAGGAGTTAAACAAGCTTAGGTCTGCGGTGCCCAGGGGGGACCCCATCCAGCCCGCACTGAGTTTCATTCCTACCACCTTAGGAAAAAAAGTCATTATTTTGAGGCTTAGAAGTCATTTCTGCAATTCCCATAGAAAATCAACGGCGTCTCTATTCAATTGTGTGGAGCGCATATCAGGTGGGTTTTCTCTGCCGGCTTAAGAGATACACGTGAAACTAAAGCCGATCCTGGGTGCCTAGGGTGCCTGTCATCCAATCCGCACTGAATTTCATTTCTAGCACATAGCCAAAAAATCGCCCCATTGACTTACATTGGAGTGCAGAAAAGGTCATTTTTTCTCGGTCCCTTTAAGAGGTAGGAGTTAAACAAGCTTAGGTCTGCGGTGCCCAGGGGGGACCCCATCCAGCCCGCACTGAGTTTCATTCCTACCACCTTAGGAAAAAAAGTCATTATTTTGAGGCTTAGAAGTCATTTCTGCAATTCCCATAGAAAATCAACGGCGTCTCTATTCAATTGTGTGGAGCGCATATCAGGTGGGTTTTCTCTGCCGGCTTAAGAGATACACGTGAAACTAAAGCCGATCCTGGGTGCCTAGGGTGCCTGTCATCCAATCCGCACTGAATTTCATTTCTAGCACATAGCCAAAAAATCGCCCCATTGACTTACATTGGAGTGCAGAAAAGGTCATTTTTTCTCGGTCCCTTTAAGAGGTAGGAGTTAAACAAGCTTAGGTCTGCGGTGCCCAGGGGGGACCCCATCCAGCCCGCACTGAGTTTCATTCCTACCACCTTAGGAAAAAAAGTCATTATTTTGAGGCTTAGAAGTCATTTCTGCAATTCCCATAGAAAATCAACGGCGTCTCTATTCAATTGTGTGGAGCGCATATCAGGTGGGTTTTCTCTGCCGGCTTAAGAGATACACGTGAAACTAAAGCCGATCCTGGGTGCCTAGGGTGCCTGTCATCCAATCCGCACTGAATTTCATTTCTAGCACATAGCCAAAAAATCGCCCCATTGACTTACATTGGAGTGCAGAAAAGGTCATTTTTTCTCGGTCCCTTTAAGAGGTAGGAGTTAAACAAGCTTAGGTCTGCGGTGCCCAGGGGGGACCCCATCCAGCCCGCACTGAGTTTCATTCCTACCACCTTAGGAAAAAAAGTCATTATTTTGAGGCTTAGAAGTCATTTCTGCAATTCCCATAGAAAATCAACGGCGTCTCTATTCAATTGTGTGGAGCGCATATCAGGTGGGTTTTCTCTGCCGGCTTAAGAGATACACGTGAAACTAAAGCCGATCCTGGGTGCCTAGGGTGCCTGTCATCCAATCCGCACTGAATTTCATTTCTAGCACATAGCCAAAAAATCGCCCCATTGACTTACATTGGAGTGCAGAAAAGGTCATTTTTTCTCGGTCCCTTTAAGAGGTAGGAGTTAAACAAGCTTAGGTCTGCGGTGCCCAGGGGGGACCCCATCCAGCCCGCACTGAGTTTCATTCCTACCACCTTAGGAAAAAAAGTCATTATTTTGAGGCTTAGAAGTCATTTCTGCAATTCCCATAGAAAATCAACGGCGTCTCTATTCAATTGTGTGGAGCGCATATCAGGTGGGTTTTCTCTGCCGGCTTAAGAGATACACGTGAAACTAAAGCCGATCCTGGGTGCCTAGGGTGCCTGTCATCCAATCCGCACTGAATTTCATTTCTAGCACATAGCCAAAAAATCGCCCCATTGACTTACATTGGAGTGCAGAAAAGGTCATTTTTTCTCGGTCCCTTTAAGAGGTAGGAGTTAAACAAGCTTAGGTCTGCGGTGCCCAGGGGGGACCCCATCCAGCCCGCACTGAGTTTCATTCCTACCACCTTAGGAAAAAAAGTCATTATTTTGAGGCTTAGAAGTCATTTCTGCAATTCCCATAGAAAATCAACGGCGTCTCTATTCAATTGTGTGGAGCGCATATCAGGTGGGTTTTCTCTGCCGGCTTAAGAGATACACGTGAAACTAAAGCCGATCCTGGGTGCCTAGGGTGCCTGTCATCCAATCCGCACTGAATTTCATTTCTAGCACATAGCCAAAAAATCGCCCCATTGACTTACATTGGAGTGCAGAAAAGGTCATTTTTTCTCGGTCCCTTTAAGAGGTAGGAGTTAAACAAGCTTAGGTCTGCGGTGCCCAGGGGGGACCCCATCCAGCCCGCACTGAGTTTCATTCCTACCACCTTAGGAAAAAAAGTCATTATTTTGAGGCTTAGAAGTCATTTCTGCAATTCCCATAGAAAATCAACGGCGTCTCTATTCAATTGTGTGGAGCGCATATCAGGTGGGTTTTCTCTGCCGGCTTAAGAGATACACGTGAAACTAAAGCCGATCCTGGGTGCCTAGGGTGCCTGTCATCCAATCCGCACTGAATTTCATTTCTAGCACATAGCCAAAAAATCGCCCCATTGACTTACATTGGAGTGCAGAAAAGGTCATTTTTTCTCGGTCCCTTTAAGAGGTAGGAGTTAAACAAGCTTAGGTCTGCGGTGCCCAGGGGGGACCCCATCCAGCCCGCACTGAGTTTCATTCCTACCACCTTAGGAAAAAAAGTCATTATTTTGAGGCTTAGAAGTCATTTCTGCAATTCCCATAGAAAATCAACGGCGTCTCTATTCAATTGTGTGGAGCGCATATCAGGTGGGTTTTCTCTGCCGGCTTAAGAGATACACGTGAAACTAAAGCCGATCCTGGGTGCCTAGGGTGCCTGTCATCCAATCCGCACTGAATTTCATTTCTAGCACATAGCCAAAAAATCGCCCCATTGACTTACATTGGAGTGCAGAAAAGGTCATTTTTTCTCGGTCCCTTTAAGAGGTAGGAGTTAAACAAGCTTAGGTCTGCGGTGCCCAGGGGGGACCCCATCCAGCCCGCACTGAGTTTCATTCCTACCACCTTAGGAAAAAAAGTCATTATTTTGAGGCTTAGAAGTCATTTCTGCAATTCCCATAGAAAATCAACGGCGTCTCTATTCAATTGTGTGGAGCGCATATCAGGTGGGTTTTCTCTGCCGGCTTAAGAGATACACGTGAAACTAAAGCCGATCCTGGGTGCCTAGGGTGCCTGTCATCCAATCCGCACTGAATTTCATTTCTAGCACATAGCCAAAAAATCGCCCCATTGACTTACATTGGAGTGCAGAAAAGGTCATTTTTTCTCGGTCCCTTTAAGAGGTAGGAGTTAAACAAGCTTAGGTCTGCGGTGCCCAGGGGGGACCCCATCCAGCCCGCACTGAGTTTCATTCCTACCACCTTAGGAAAAAAAGTCATTATTTTGAGGCTTAGAAGTCATTTCTGCAATTCCCATAGAAAATCAACGGCGTCTCTATTCAATTGTGTGGAGCGCATATCAGGTGGGTTTTCTCTGCCGGCTTAAGAGATACACGTGAAACTAAAGCCGATCCTGGGTGCCTAGGGTGCCTGTCATCCAATCCGCACTGAATTTCATTTCTAGCACATAGCCAAAAAATCGCCCCATTGACTTACATTGGAGTGCAGAAAAGGTCATTTTTTCTCGGTCCCTTTAAGAGGTAGGAGTTAAACAAGCTTAGGTCTGCGGTGCCCAGGGGGGACCCCATCCAGCCCGCACTGAGTTTCATTCCTACCACCTTAGGAAAAAAAGTCATTATTTTGAGGCTTAGAAGTCATTTCTGCAATTCCCATAGAAAATCAACGGCGTCTCTATTCAATTGTGTGGAGCGCATATCAGGTGGGTTTTCTCTGCCGGCTTAAGAGATACACGTGAAACTAAAGCCGATCCTGGGTGCCTAGGGTGCCTGTCATCCAATCCGCACTGAATTTCATTTCTAGCACATAGCCAAAAAATCGCCCCATTGACTTACATTGGAGTGCAGAAAAGGTCATTTTTTCTCGGTCCCTTTAAGAGGTAGGAGTTAAACAAGCTTAGGTCTGCGGTGCCCAGGGGGGACCCCATCCAGCCCGCACTGAGTTTCATTCCTACCACCTTAGGAAAAAAAGTCATTATTTTGAGGCTTAGAAGTCATTTCTGCAATTCCCATAGAAAATCAACGGCGTCTCTATTCAATTGTGTGGAGCGCATATCAGGTGGGTTTTCTCTGCCGGCTTAAGAGATACACGTGAAACTAAAGCCGATCCTGGGTGCCTAGGGTGCCTGTCATCCAATCCGCACTGAATTTCATTTCTAGCACATAGCCAAAAAATCGCCCCATTGACTTACATTGGAGTGCAGAAAAGGTCATTTTTTCTCGGTCCCTTTAAGAGGTAGGAGTTAAACAAGCTTAGGTCTGCGGTGCCCAGGGGGGACCCCATCCAGCCCGCACTGAGTTTCATTCCTACCACCTTAGGAAAAAAAGTCATTATTTTGAGGCTTAGAAGTCATTTCTGCAATTCCCATAGAAAATCAACGGCGTCTCTATTCAATTGTGTGGAGCGCATATCAGGTGGGTTTTCTCTGCCGGCTTAAGAGATACACGTGAAACTAAAGCCGATCCTGGGTGCCTAGGGTGCCTGTCATCCAATCCGCACTGAATTTCATTTCTAGCACATAGCCAAAAAATCGCCCCATTGACTTACATTGGAGTGCAGAAAAGGTCATTTTTTCTCGGTCCCTTTAAGAGGTAGGAGTTAAACAAGCTTAGGTCTGCGGTGCCCAGGGGGGACCCCATCCAGCCCGCACTGAGTTTCATTCCTACCACCTTAGGAAAAAAAGTCATTATTTTGAGGCTTAGAAGTCATTTCTGCAATTCCCATAGAAAATCAACGGCGTCTCTATTCAATTGTGTGGAGCGCATATCAGGTGGGTTTTCTCTGCCGGCTTAAGAGATACACGTGAAACTAAAGCCGATCCTGGGTGCCTAGGGTGCCTGTCATCCAATCCGCACTGAATTTCATTTCTAGCACATAGCCAAAAAATCGCCCCATTGACTTACATTGGAGTGCAGAAAAGGTCATTTTTTCTCGGTCCCTTTAAGAGGTAGGAGTTAAACAAGCTTAGGTCTGCGGTGCCCAGGGGGGAACCCCATCCAGCCCGCACTGAGTTTCATTCCTACCACCTTAGGAAAAAAAGTCATTATTTTGAGGCTTAGAAGTCATTTCTGCAATTCCCATAGAAAATCAACGGCGTCTCTATTCAATTGTGTGGAGCGCATATCAGGTGGGTTTTCTCTGCCGGCTTAAGAGATACACATGAAACTAAAGCCGATCCTGGGTCCCCAGGGTGCCTGTCATCCAATCCGCACTGAATTTCATTTCTAGCACATAGCCAAAAAATCGCCCCATTGACTTACATTGGAGTGCAGAAAAGGTCATTTTTTCTCGGTCCCTTTAAGAGGTAGGAGTTAAACAAGCTTAGGTCTGCGGTGCCCAGGGGGGAACCCCATCCAGCCCGCACTGAGTTTCATTCCTACCACCTTAGGAAAAAAAGTCATTATTTTGAGGCTTAGAAGTCATTTCTGCAATTCCCATAGAAAATCAACGGCGTCTCTATTCAATTGTGTGGAGCGCATATCAGGTGGGTTTTCTCTGCCGGCTTAAGAGATACACATGAAACTAAAGCCGATCCTGGGTCCCCAGGGTGCCTGTCATCCAATCCGCACTGAATTTCATTTCTAGCACATAGCCAAAAAATCGCCCCATTGACTTACATTGGAGTGCAGAAAAGGTCATTTTTTCTCGGTCCCTTTAAGAGGTAGGAGTTAAACAAGCTTAGGTCTGCGGTGCCCAGGGGGAACCCCATCCAGCCCGCACTGAGTTTCATTCCTACCACCTTAGGAAAAAAAGTCATTATTTTGAGGCTTAGAAGTCATTTCTGCAATTCCCATAGAAAATCAACGGCGTCTCTATTCAATTGTGTGGAGCGCATATCAGGTGGGTTTTCTCTGCCGGCTTAAGAGATACACATGAAACTAAAGCCGATCCTGGGTCCCCAGGGTGCCTGTCATCCAATCCGCACTGAATTTCATTTCTAGCACATAGCCAAAAAATCGCCCCATTGACTTACATTGGAGTGCAGAAAAGGTCATTTTTTCTCGGTCCCTTTAAGAGGTAGGAGTTAAACAAGCTTAGGTCTGCGGTGCCCAGGGGGAACCCCATCCAGCCCGCACTGAGTTTCATTCCTACCACCTTAGGAAAAAAAGTCATTATTTTGAGGCTTAGAAGTCATTTCTGCAATTCCCATAGAAAATCAACGGCGTCTCTATTCAATTGTGTGGAGCGCATATCAGGTGGGTTTTCTCTGCCGGCTTAAGAGATACACATGAAACTAAAGCCGATCCTGGGTCCCCAGGGTGCCTGTCATCCAATCCGCACTGAATTTCATTTCTAGCACATAGCCAAAAAATCGCCCCATTGACTTACATTGGAGTGCAGAAAAGGTCATTTTTTCTCGGTCCCTTTAAGAGGTAGGAGTTAAACAAGCTTAGGTCTGCGGTGACCAGGGGGAACCCCATCCAGCCCTCACTGAGTTTCATTCCTACCACCTTAGGAAAAAAAGTCATTATTTTGAGGCTTAGAAGTCATTTCTGCAATTCCCATAGAAAATCAACGGCGTCTCTATTCAATTGTGTGGAGCGCATATCAGGTGGGTTTTCTCTGCCGGCTTAAGAGATACACATGAAACTAAAGCCGATCCTGGGTCCCCAGGGTGCCTGTCATCCAATCCGCACTGAATTTCATTTCTAGCACATAGCCAAAAAATCGCCCCATTGACTTACATTGGAGTGCAGAAAAGGTCATTTTTTCTCGGTCCCTTTAAGAGGTAGGAGTTAAACAAGCTTAGGTCTGCGGTGCCCAGGGGGAACCCCATCCAGCCCGCACTGAGTTTCATTCCTACCACCTTAGGAAAAAAAGTCATTATTTTGAGGCTTAGAAGTCATTTCTGCAATTCCCATAGAAAATCAACGGCGTCTCTATTCAATTGTGTGGAGCGCATATCAGCTGGGTTTTCTCTGCCGGCTTAAGAGATACACATGAAACTAAAGCCGATCCTGGGTCCCCAGGGTGCCTGTCATCCAATCCGCACTGAATTTCATTTCTAGCACATAGCCAAAAAATCGCCCCATTGACTTACATTGGAGTGCAGAAAAGGTCATTTTTTCTCGGTCCCTTTAAGAGGTAGGAGTTAAACAAGCTTAGGTCTGCGGTGCCCAGGGGGAACCCCATCCAGCCCGCACTGAGTTTCATTCCTACCACCTTAGGAAAAAAAGTCATTATTTTGAGGCTTAGAAGTCATTTCTGCAATTCCCATAGAAAATCAACGGCGTCTCTATTCAATTGTGTGGAGCGCATATCAGGTGGGTTTTCTCTGCCGGCTTAAGAGATACACATGAAACTAAAGCCGATCCTGGGTCCCCAGGGTGCCTGTCATCCAATCCGCACTGAATTTCATTTCTAGCACATAGCCAAAAAATCGCCCCATTGACTTACATTGGAGTGCAGAAAAGGTCATTTTTTCTCGGTCCCTTTAAGAGGTAGGAGTTAAACAAGCTTAGGTCTGCGGTGCCCAGGGGGAACCCCATCCAGCCCGCACTGAGTTTCATTCCTACCACCTTAGGAAAAAAAGTCATTATTTTGAGGCTTAGAAGTCATTTCTGCAATTCCCATAGAAAATCAACGGCGTCTCTATTCAATTGTGTGGAGCGCATATCAGGTGGGTTTTCTCTGCCGGCTTAAGAGATACACATGAAACTAAAGCCGATCCTGGGTCCCCAGGGTGCCTGTCATCCAATCCGCACTGAATTTCATTTCTAGCACATAGCCAAAAAATCGCCCCATTGACTTACATTGGAGTGCAGAAAAGGTCATTTTTTCTCGGTCCCTTTAAGAGGTAGGAGTTAAACAAGCTTAGGTCTGCGGTGCCCAGGGGGAACCCCATCCAGCCCGCACTGAGTTTCATTCCTACCACCTTAGGAAAAAAAGTCATTATTTTGAGGCTTAGAAGTCATTTCTGCAATTCCCATAGAAAATCAACGGCGTCTCTATTCAATTGTGTGGAGCGCAGATCAGGTGGGTTTTCTCTGCCGGCTTAAGAGATACACATGAAACTAAAGCCGATCCTGGGTCCCCAGGGTGCCTGTCATCCAATCCGCACTGAATTTCATTTCTAGCACATAGCCAAAAAATCGCCCCATTGACTTACATTGGAGTGCAGAAAAGGTCATTTTTTCTCGGTCCCTTTAAGAGGTAGGAGTTAAACAAGCTTAGGTCTGCGGTGCCCAGGGGGAACCCCATCCAGCCCGCACTGAGTTTCATTCCTACCACCTTAGGAAAAAAAGTCATTATTTTGAGGCTTAGAAGTCATTTCTGCAATTCCCATAGAAAATCAACGGCGTCTCTATTCAATTGTGTGGAGCGCATATCAGGTGGGTTTTCTCTGCCGGCTTAAGAGATACACATGAAACTAAAGCCGATCCTGGGTCCCCAGGGTGCCTGTCATCCAATCCGCACTGAATTTCATTTCTAGCACATAGCCAAAAAATCGCCCCATTGACTTACATTGGAGTGCAGAAAAGGTCATTTTTTCTCGGTCCCTTTAAGAGGTAGGAGTTAAACAAGCTTAGGTCTGCGGTGCCCAGGGGGAACCCCATCCAGCCCGCACTGAGTTTCATTCCTACCACCTTAGGAAAAAAAGTCATTATTTTGAGGCTTAGAAGTCATTTCTGCAATTCCCATAGAAAATCAACGGCGTCTCTATTCAATTGTGTGGAGCGCATATCAGGTGGGTTTTCTCTGCCGGCTTAAGAGATACACATGAAACTAAAGCCGATCCTGGGTCCCCAGGGTGCCTGTCATCCAATCCGCACTGAATTTCATTTCTAGCACATAGCCAAAAAATCGCCCCATTGACTTACATTGGAGTGCAGAAAAGGTCATTTTTTCTCGGTCCCTTTAAGAGGTAGGAGTTAAACAAGCTTAGGTCTGCGGTGCCCAGGGGGAACCCCATCCAGCCCGCACTGAGTTTCATTCCTACCACCTTAGGAAAAAAAGTCATTATTTTGAGGCTTAGAAGTCATTTCTGCAATTCCCATAGAAAATCAACGGCGTCTCTATTCAATTGTGTGGAGCGCATATCAGGTGGGTTTTCTCTGCCGGCTTAAGAGATACACATGAAACTAAAGCCGATCCTGGGTCCCCAGGGTGCCTGTCATCCAATCCGCACTGAATTTCATTTCTAGCACATAGCCAAAAAATCGCCCCATTGACTTACATTGGAGTGCAGAAAAGGTCATTTTTTCTCGGTCCCTTTAAGAGGTAGGAGTTAAACAAGCTTAGGTCTGCGGTGCCCAGGGGGAACCCCATCCAGCCCGCACTGAGTTTCATTCCTACCACCTTAGGAAAAAAAGTCATTATTTTGAGGCTTAGAAGTCATTTCTGCAATTCCCATAGAAAATCAACGGCGTCTCTATTCAATTGTGTGGAGCGCATATCAGGTGGGTTTTCTCTGCCGGCTTAAGAGATACACATGAAACTAAAGCCGATCCTGGGTCCCCAGGGTGCCTGTCATCCAATCCGCACTGAATTTCATTTCTAGCACATAGCCAAAAAATCGCCCCATTGACTTACATTGGAGTGCAGAAAAGGTCATTTTTTCTCGGTCCCTTTAAGAGGTAGGAGTTAAACAAGCTTAGGTCTGCGGTGCCCAGGGGGAACCCCATCCAGCCCGCACTGAGTTTCATTCCTACCACCTTAGGAAAAAAAGTCATTATTTTGAGGCTTAGAAGTCATTTCTGCAATTCCCATAGAAAATCAACGGCGTCTCTATTCAATTGTGTGGAGCGCATATCAGGTGGGTTTTCTCTGCCGGCTTAAGAGATACACATGAAACTAAAGCCGATCCTGGGTCCCCAGGGTGCCTGTCATCCAATCCGCACTGAATTTCATTTCTAGCACATAGCCAAAAAATCGCCCCATTGACTTACATTGGAGTGCAGAAAAGGTCATTTTTTCTCGGTCCCTTTAAGAGGTAGGAGTTAAACAAGCTTAGGTCTGCGGTGCCCAGGGGGAACCCCATCCAGCCCGCACTGAGTTTCATTCCTACCACCTTAGGAAAAAAAGTCATTATTTTGAGGCTTAGAAGTCATTTCTGCAATTCCCATAGAAAATCAACGGCGTCTCTATTCAATTGTGTGGAGCGCATATCAGGTGGGTTTTCTCTGCCGGCTTAAGAGATACACATGAAACTAAAGCCGATCCTGGGTCCCCAGGGTGCCTGTCATCCAATCCGCACTGAATTTCATTTCTAGCACATAGCCAAAAAATCGCCCCATTGACTTACATTGGAGTGCAGAAAAGGTCATTTTTTCTCGGTCCCTTTAAGAGGTAGGAGTTAAACAAGCTTAGGTCTGCGGTGCCCAGGGGGAACCCCATCCAGCCCGCACTGAGTTTCATTCCTACCACCTTAGGAAAAAAAGTCATTATTTTGAGGCTTAGAAGTCATTTCTGCAATTCCCATAGAAAATCAACGGCGTCTCTATTCAATTGTGTGGAGCGCATATCAGGTGGGTTTTCTCTGCCGGCTTAAGAGATACACATGAAACTAAAGCCGATCCTGGGTCCCCAGGGAGCCTGACATCCAATCCGCACTGAATTTCATTTCTAGCACATAGCCAAAAAATCGCCCCATTGACTTACATTGGAGTGCAGAAAAGGTCATTTTTTCTCGGTCCCTTTAAGAGGTAGGAGTTAAACAAGCTTAGGTCTGCGGTGCCCAGGGGGAACCCCATCCAGCCCGCACTGAGTTTCATTCCTACCACCTTAGGAAAAAAAGTCATTATTTTGAGGCTTAGAAGTCATTTCTGCAATTCCCATAGAAAATCAACGGCGTCTCTATTCAATTGTGTGGAGCGCATATCAGGTGGGTTTTCTCTGCCGGCTTAAGAGATACACATGAAACTAAAGCCGATCCTGGGTCCCCAGGGTGCCTGTCATCCAATCCGCACTGAATTTCATTTCTAGCACATAGCCAAAAAATCGCCCCATTGACTTACATTGGAGTGCAGAAAAGGTCATTTTTTCTCGGTCCCTTTAAGAGGTAGGAGTTAAACAAGCTTAGGTCTGCGGTGCCCAGGGGGAACCCCATCCAGCCCGCACTGAGTTTCATTCCTACCACCTTAGGAAAAAAAGTCATTATTTTGAGGCTTAGAAGTCATTTCTGCAATTCCCATAGAAAATCAACGGCGTCTCTATTCAATTGTGTGGAGCGCATATCAGGTGGGTTTTCTCTGCCGGCTTAAGAGATACACATGAAACTAAAGCCGATCCTGGGTCCCCAGGGTGCCTGTCATCCAATCCGCACTGAATTTCATTTCTAGCACATAGCCAAAAAATCGCCCCATTGACTTACATTGGAGTGCAGAAAAGGTCATTTTTTCTCGGTCCCTTTAAGAGGTAGGAGTTAAACAAGCTTAGGTCTGCGGTGCCCAGGGGGAACCCCATCCAGCCCGCACTGAGTTTCATTCCTACCACCTTAGGAAAAAAAGTCATTATTTTGAGGCTTAGAAGTCATTTCTGCAATTCCCATAGAAAATCAACGGCGTCTCTATTCAATTGTGTGGAGCGCATATCAGGTGGGTTTTCTCTGCCGGCTTAAGAGATACACATGAAACTAAAGCCGATCCTGGGTCCCCAGGGTGCCTGTCATCCAATCCGCACTGAATTTCATTTCTAGCACATAGCCAAAAAATCGCCCCATTGACTTACATTGGAGTGCAGAAAAGGTCATTTTTTCTCGGTCCCTTTAAGAGGTAGGAGTTAAACAAGCTTAGGTCTGCGGTGCCCAGGGGGAACCCCATCCAGCCCGCACTGAGTTTCATTCCTACCACCTTAGGAAAAAAAGTCATTATTTTGAGGCTTAGAAGTCATTTCTGCAATTCCCATAGAAAATCAACGGCGTCTCTATTCAATTGTGTGGAGCGCATATCAGGTGGGTTTTCTCTGCCGGCTTAAGAGATACACATGAAACTAAAGCCGATCCTGGGTCCCCAGGGTGCCTGTCATCCAATCCGCACTGAATTTCATTTCTAGCACATAGCCAAAAAATCGCCCCATTGACTTACATTGGAGTGCAGAAAAGGTCATTTTTTCTCGGTCCCTTTAAGAGGTAGGAGTTAAACAAGCTTAGGTCTGCGGTGCCCAGGGGGAACCCCATCCAGCCCGCACTGAGTTTCATTCCTACCACCTTAGGAAAAAAAGTCATTATTTTGAGGCTTAGAAGTCATTTCTGCAATTCCCATAGAAAATCAACGGCGTCTCTATTCAATTGTGTGGAGCGCATATCAGGTGGGTTTTCTCTGCCGGCTTAAGAGATACACATGAAACTAAAGCCGATCCTGGGTCCCCAGGGTGCCTGTCATCCAATCCGCACTGAATTTCATTTCTAGCACATAGCCAAAAAATCGCCCCATTGACTTACATTGGAGTGCAGAAAAGGTCATTTTTTCTCGGTCCCTTTAAGAGGTAGGAGTTAAACAAGCTTAGGTCTGCGGTGCCCAGGGGGAACCCCATCCAGCCCGCACTGAGTTTCATTCCTACCACCTTAGGAAAAAAAGTCATTATTTTGAGGCTTAGAAGTCATTTCTGCAATTCCCATAGAAAATCAACGGCGTCTCTATTCAATTGTGTGGAGCGCATATCAGGTGGGTTTTCTCTGCCGGCTTAAGAGATACACATGAAACTAAAGCCGATCCTGGGTCCCCAGGGTGCCTGTCATCCAATCCGCACTGAATTTCATTTCTAGCACATAGCCAAAAAATCGCCCCATTGACTTACATTGGAGTGCAGAAAAGGTCATTTTTTCTCGGTCCCTTTAAGAGGTAGGAGTTAAACAAGCTTAGGTCTGCGGTGCCCAGGGGGAACCCCATCCAGCCCGCACTGAGTTTCATTCCTACCACCTTAGGAAAAAAAGTCATTATTTTGAGGCTTAGAAGTCATTTCTGCAATTCCCATAGAAAATCAACGGCGTCTCTATTCAATTGTGTGGAGCGCATATCAGGTGGGTTTTCTCTGCCGGCTTAAGAGATACACATGAAACTAAAGCCGATCCTCCCCAGGGTGCCTGTCATCCAATCCGCACTGAATTTCATTTCTAGCACATAGCCAAAAAATCGCCCCATTGACTTACATTGGAGTGCAGAAAAGGTCATTTTTTCTCGGTCCCTTTAAGAGGTAGGAGTTAAACAAGCTTAGGTCTGCGGTGCCCAGGGGGAACCCCATCCAGCCCGCACTGAGTTTCATTCCTACCACCTTAGGAAAAAAAGTCATTATTTTGAGGCTTAGAAGTCATTTCTGCAATTCCCATAGAAAATCAACGGCGTCTCTATTCAATTGTGTGGAGCGCATATCAGGTGGGTTTTCTCTGCCGGCTTAAGAGATACACATGAAACTAAAGCCGATCCTGGGTCCCCAGGGTGCCTGTCATCCAATCCGCACTGAATTTCATTTCTAGCACATAGCCAAAAAATCGCCCCATTGACTTACATTGGAGTGCAGAAAAGGTCATTTTTTCTCGGTCCCTTTAAGAGGTAGGAGTTAAACAAGCTTAGGTCTGCGGTGCCCAGGGGGAACCCCATCCAGCCCGCACTGAGTTTCATTCCTACCACCTTAGGAAAAAAAGTCATTATTTTGAGGCTTAGAAGTCATTTCTGCAATTCCCATAGAAAATCAACGGCGTCTCTATTCAATTGTGTGGAGCGCATATCAGGTGGGTTTTCTCTGCCGGCTTAAGAGATACACATGAAACTAAAGCCGATCCTGGGTCCCCAGGGTGCCTGTCATCCAATCCGCACTGAATTTCATTTCTAGCACATAGCCAAAAAATCGCCCCATTGACTTACATTGGAGTGCAGAAAAGGTCATTTTTTCTCGGTCCCTTTAAGAGGTAGGAGTTAAACAAGCTTAGGTCTGCGGTGCCCAGGGGGAACCCCATCCAGCCCGCACTGAGTTTCATTCCTACCACCTTAGGAAAAAAAGTCATTATTTTGAGGCTTAGAAGTCATTTCTGCAATTCCCATAGAAAATCAACGGCGTCTCTATTCAATTGTGTGGAGCGCATATCAGGTGGGTTTTCTCTGCCGGCTTAAGAGATACACATGAAACTAAAGCCGATCCTGGGTCCCCAGGGTGCCTGTCATCCAATCCGCACTGAATTTCATTTCTAGCACATAGCCAAAAAATCGCCCCATTGACTTACATTGGAGTGCAGAAAAGGTCATTTTTTCTCGGTCCCTTTAAGAGGTAGGAGTTAAACAAGCTTAGGTCTGCGGTGCCCAGGGGGAACCCCATCCAGCCCGCACTGAGTTTCATTCCTACCACCTTAGGAAAAAAAGTCATTATTTTGAGGCTTAGAAGTCATTTCTGCAATTCCCATAGAAAATCAACGGCGTCTCTATTCAATTGTGTGGAGCGCATATCAGGTGGGTTTTCTCTGCCGGCTTAAGAGATACACATGAAACTAAAGCCGATCCTGGGTCCCCAGGGTGCCTGTCATCCAATCCGCACTGAATTTCATTTCTAGCACATAGCCAAAAAATCGCCCCATTGACTTACATTGGAGTGCAGAAAAGGTCATTTTTTCTCGGTCCCTTTAAGAGGTAGGAGTTAAACAAGCTTAGGTCTGCGGTGCCCAGGGGGAACCCCATCCAGCCCGCACTGAGTTTCATTCCTACCACCTTAGGAAAAAAAGTCATTATTTTGAGGCTTAGAAGTCATTTCTGCAATTCCCATAGAAAATCAACGTTCTTGCAGTCCTAAGGCGGCACACCATGGGTTAAGTCTAGGATCCCGAGTGCAAGGCAGAAGAGACATGCTCAGCAGTATCCAATCAAAAAAGGACACATGGTATAAGAGGCCGGATCAACCACACCAACACAGAGTTTTTTTCCTTCTGCAAGTAGGAAGAGACAATTATGTGTTTTTGCACTTAATTTACACTTGTTTCTTTGTGTTTTTTTTCAGATTTGCCTGAGCAGTGTTTGCTGGCACAACGCATGTTTCAGACTTGGAGACCAGGCTACAGTGTTGCAGTCTGCCTTGATCTGTCATGCCCTGGATGGGATCTAGAGTTGGACTCAGGACTATAATATATGGTTCTCCAATCTCTTTTTCGATCCCTGTCCGCACAGTCCTCCCGGAGATGACCTGACCTGCAGATGACCTGATATGCGGAGGACCTAATGTGCGGACCACCATACATTCATTTGGTGCATGGTTCCTGTCTACCTACTCCGTCCTCTGGGGATGAATGGGACAGGACCTACATGCCGCGGGACAAGTCCTCCCGGTGATGACCTGACATGCAGATGACCCGATATGCGGAGGACCTAATGTGCGGACCACCTTACATTCATTTGATGCATGGTTCCTGTCTACCTACTCCGTCCTCTGGGGATGAATGGGACAGGACCTACATGCCGCGGGACAAATCCTCCCGGTGATGACCTGACATGCAGATGACCTGATATGCGGAGGACCTAAGGTACGGACCACCATACATTCATTTGATGCATGGCTCCTGTCTACCTACTACGTCCTCTGGGAGGACCTACATGCCGCGGGACATGGTGAGTGTATAACACCTATCAGGTTATCTGATGGTGGTGTTTTCCCGTTTATTATTCACTTAGCTGTGTTATGGTGATTTCTGGCATTGCCAATATGGGGGCAGGTTGGTAATCTTGAATTTTGGCGCCAAAGACGCCCGTGCTGAATTCCCCCGCCACTCTATGCACGAGGTGCCGGCGTGCGGTCCACCTGCGTTCCAGCGTGCTGGGAGCTTCCTGCCACACTGAATACCCTTTCCGCTATCGCCTGTCATGCTGAAATAGAGGGTGTGTATGTTTCCGTCTGTCACACATCATGCAACGGTAATTACCGGCCTCCTCATTTAGGTAGTTGGTGCCTAAATTACGGGCTCTGCATCGGCATCCCGGTCTCTGTGCCTTCCTTTTTTCAGCTAAAGAGTAGGTGCTGACAGCAGGCGTTATGTGCGCGCCCTTTTGCTGCGTAGCTTATGGGGAAATTACCTGAGGGTTTTTATTTATTATTTCTGTTTTCCCCTCCTTATCAGTTGATCAGAGTTAGCAAGGGTTACAGCGGTATATATATGATTCTGTAACTGTGTTTGATGATGAGCTTGTTTTACTACTCTCACTCCCATCATGCTAACTTTTCATTGGGAGATCTCTGTGTATCACTGAGCTCTGCTGGGAGAGTAGTCTCTATGTCATTCATCCTTCCCCAGCAGCCACGCCCCTAGGGCGTGGTTTATACTTTGTATTGAGTTTGGAGCATTTTGTCTGCTCTCTCTCTCTCCTCTAACTCTGAGGGGAATCCCCTAGCTGTTATATATTGGGAGATCACTGTTCTAATCTGCTATTTTGCTGTGAACACATAGGGGGAATTGGAATTTTTTTCTGCAACTCGGGGATATTTCCACCAGTTGTACTGATTTATTATACTGATACTATTATACTCTATTTTTGTGTTCGTATAAGAGTTTTTCCCCCTGTGTTATGTTTCTGCTTCCACTCCCATCTTACACTATAGCAGATGGGAGGGTTCTGTATTGTCTGCGCCCTGATGAGTGGAGTAGTCAAGTCATATGCCTTTCCCCTTCTGCGGTAGTTCTGGGGGTTTGTTCACTGGGTTGTTTAACATTTTGTGCCCTTTATCGTACTCGCATATATATCCCTTTCTGTTGCTCTGGCTGTTTCTGTTTCTATTTTCTGTTTCAGAATGAACTCTCCTGCCAAAGGATACATCAGCAGGAGGAGTCACAGATTTTGACAGCCCTATCATCAGTTTCTTCCATGAGGATCATTCTGCGGAGATTGCCTGAACTGATGGATTTGCTTGAACAGTGTTGTGGACACAACGCGTGACAGACTTGGTGACCACTCTGCAGTTTACAGTCTCGGTCTCGCCCTGAAAGACATCAGGATAGCAATCAGAACTATAATCTATGGTTCTCCCAACTCTTATTTATCCTGATCTGCACCATCCTCCTTTGGACGATCGGTTGTCAGACCTGCTTGCATTCAGATGACGCAGGATTTGTTTCCCTGTCTTTGCCGTCCCCTACTCGATGAACGGATTCAGACCTGCATGCATCCAGATCACACAGGGGACATGTTATTGTTTACCTATCATGCTCTTGGATGACGGTGTTTTTATTCCCGTCACTATCACACATTACTTGTGTATGCAACTATGTCTACTGGGGGCAGGTCTGATACCTCCATGCTACAATCCTCTTTATTGGATGCAGAGTTTAAACTTCTGGCGCAAAAATTAGCCACTCTGACTTTTCAGCGGACGACTAAATGCACGTGCAGCTGGTGTCTGAGCACCATCACAGTCCACCTGCAGATTAACGCACAAGGAGGTGTTCTCTGCCATGCTGAAATTTTCCCCGCTGACGGAGACACGAGGAGCCGGAGTCTCGGAAGTCGGGAGCGGCGGCCATTATGCCTCTAAAGCTAAGTACTGGAAAATGTGTTTTCTGTGTGTACTTTCTCGTTACCTGCACCCCGTTTTTTCAGGGAGAAGGGTAAAAAAGCTCTTTTTTAGGGGGGAGTGCGCCAGGAAGTCAATACCTGTTCCACGGGAGAGTTCCCGCCATTTGAAAAGCACGAGGAACTGGCTTCCAGAAGCACAACTTTGCTGTGCGTACAAAGTGAACAGTGGGCCTTGCTCGCCCTATAATGGCTTCAAGCTATCAGTGATGATCTATATACTTAGCTCTATGGTAAGTACCTCATTATCCCCTCTGTCTTTCATCCTTTTTTGCAGGATGTTTCTTTATTAGGACTGAGAGGAAATCCGATAAAGGATTTGGCTGTGTGTCACTACTACAGCTGAGACTTTGGAAGAGGGACCCTAGGGGATGTTGGGGCTGTGTATCGCTAGTCCGACTAAACGGTGGACCCCGGACTGAACTGTGAAACCGCACGACTTACTGACATCCTGCTACTGGAATTATCAGTACCAGTTCTCCTCTGTTACCGCCGCCACCTCACGTCCAGTTTTTGCTTAGCATACTCTGCCCTATAGTGGATATGGCTGATCCGGAAACAGTATATCCAGAAGGCGGCTGCTCGTTATCCTGCTGGTCGCTACATCGCCACTCTCTCAATAATGTAAGTAATATTTCCGGCACATTAGTCTCTTGTTATGAGACTTTAAATTATCTGCTTGCCTGCTGAAAAAAAAAAAAAAAAAAAAATTTTTTGTTACCTGAGCTTAGTGAGCTACACTCTAGGAGTCTCGTAAGTAGGATACTAATCCCTGTCTGTGATGGTAGCCCCACAATTCAAGACTTGGGTTGCATTACACACATAAATGACTGTCTACCCTGTTTAGGATCATCACAGCCTCGATGGGATACCTTGCGATGCAAGCCTAGCTCATATCATTGACCATTAGTCATGATAAATGTTTACTGTATGTGTTTTCCACATTATCCCCGTTTATGGGATCTGGGATGTATTACTTTTTGTCATCTAACCTGTTCGGTGTGTTTTTCTTTATGCGGCTAGGAAGAATTGTCTCAATGTCTTTCCCTGCGGCAGTCTACTCCTAGCTAGCGGGGAGAACCTTTTTTTAGGCGATTCTCCTTCTCCACGGCTTTACAGGGAAGCCTCCTAGTATTGTTAATACCGACATTCTAAGGAGACTATGTATATTGTTTTTTTGATGCTGGCTGTTTTTCTAGGAGTTGTTGTTTTCAGATTTATTCTCCTGCCAGAACGTAGCAGGAGGAATCACAGATTACACCAGCCCTATCAATGGCTCTTTTTCCAAGAGCACCATTCTATGGATATTGCGGGAACAGTGTGTCCTGATACTTTGGTATGTATTCAGCCGGGGGTTCCCTGGCTTTTGAAGTTCTCCTCTCTGAATCCGACTACCGCTGAGGAAGAGGAGAGAATCCGGGAACCGAGAGTGCAGCTCTTTCCCTTCCCTTTGGTGTGGTCCGGCTGCCATAGAATGACATAATCCCTGATGTTGGACAGCGTCCTCCTAATAAGTGAGTAACTATCTGGTTTCTCTTTTTTTGCCTACCTTGTGTACAGCCTCTCCAATAGATTCTAGTATCCAAGGAACAACTCTTAGCTATACAGAAACTTGTCATTTCTGACAAACCGGCTCGGAGGTTCCGTTCTACCCTTATAGTATGCCGTCTGTTGTACAGTATGCTCATGTGTGTTATTCATACACTCCTTTCCATTTTTTTTAAGCTATCTATATTCACAGGGCGTGTTCTCCGGACCCGTACAGGCGGTCAAGGGGACCCTTGATACCTGACTATTTTGTTAAATCATTTTACCAGGGATATATGGTTTCAGTTCCAGCTTATAACTCTGCTGTTTATTTGTACGAAGAAGGGAAGTAACATACCAGACATCTGGTTTTCAAGTCCAAAATATCTTTAGTTTGGACGAAGCACTCGCCTCAGCCTGGAACGCCCCTCCTAGGATGGTTTTGGTTCAGCCCCCTATCTCGCCGGGATCTTTCCGGCTGAGAATATGGGGAGGCTTTGGAGCTTTTTAGCTTAACACGATAGATTGCTTTGGACTACAGCAGACAATTGGAAAATCTCCAAAAGGTCTCTGTGTGTCTTTAGCCCGTTCTGTTTCAGAAGATGGTTGGCTTCCAATCTTTCTCCTCCAAGTTGGCTTAAATTAACAATTAGCCATGGTTCAAGGATTATCTTTCCTCCTTCAGACGCTTCTTCAGATGCTTCAATCAATCCCCTGGATGATAGAAGTGCTACTTCTGGGAAACCTGGTTATTTGTTTCTGCGGGAAAAGGAGAACTTCACAGCCTCAAGAAATATAAAAATAGTGCTTATGGCTTGTTCACTTCTTATTCCTCAAGCTCTAGATGGGACTACAGCTTATTCAGCAGGGCCATGTCAGTTGACTGGCCTGGATTTCAAGATCGTTCTTCAAGAGGGCTGAGAGCTGCTTCATGTTTAAGAAAAGCTTGACCTTTTTTACCTCCTTCTACGGGATTTTTATCCCTAAAAAAGCAGCCTTAAGCAGAAAAGTACTAAGTGTCTAAGTATTGGATTAATTCCCACCCGTGTGTGCTTTACACTGCTGTGTAGGTCCCATGGTGTGCCGCCTTAGGACTGCAAGAACGTAGGAATTTTGATACTTACCTAACGGGAAATTCCTGTTCTTGAAGTCCGTAGGCGGCACAACACACCCTCCCTTATTAAATATACTGCTGCATACGAACTCTGTGTTGGTGTGGTTGATCCGGCCTCTTATACCATGTGTCCTTTTTTGATTGGATACTGCTGAGCATGTCTCTTCTGCCTTGCACTCGGGATCCTAGACTTAACCCATGGTGTGCCGCCTACGGACTTCAAGAACAGGAATTTCCCGTTAGGTAAGTATCAAAATTCCTACGGCGTCTCTATTCAATTGTGTGGAGCGCATATCAGGTGGGTTTTCTCTGCCGGCTTAAGAGATACACATGAAACTAAAGCCGATCCTGGGTCCCCAGGGTGCCTGTCATCCAATCCGCACTGAATTTCATTTCTAGCACATAGCCAAAAAATCGCCCCATTGACTTACATTGGAGTGCAGAAAAGGTCATTTTTTCTCGGTCCCTTTAAGAGGTAGGAGTTAAACAAGCTTAGGTCTGCGGTGCCCAGGGGGAACCCCATCCAGCCCGCACTGAGTTTCATTCCTACCACCTTAGGAAAAAAAGTCATTATTTTGAGGCTTAGAAGTCATTTCTGCAATTCCCATAGAAAATCAACGGCGTCTCTATTCAATTGTGTGGAGCGCATATCAGGTGGGTTTTCTCTGCCGGCTTAAGAGATACACATGAAACTAAAGCCGATCCTGGGTCCCCAGGGTGCCTGTCATCCAATCCGCACTGAATTTCATTTCTAGCACATAGCCAAAAAATCGCCCCATTGACTTACATTGGAGTGCAGAAAAGGTCATTTTTTCTCGGTCCCTTTAAGAGGTAGGAGTTAAACAAGCTTAGGTCTGCGGTGCCCAGGGGGAACCCCATCCAGCCCGCACTGAGTTTCATTCCTACCACCTTAGGAAAAAAAGTCATTATTTTGAGGCTTAGAAGTCATTTCTGCAATTCCCATAGAAAATCAACGGCGTCTCTATTCAATTGTGTGGAGCGCATATCAGGTGGGTTTTCTCTGCCGGCTTAAGAGATACACATGAAACTAAAGCCGATCCTGGGTCCCCAGGGTGCCTGTCATCCAATCCGCACTGAATTTCATTTCTAGCACATAGCCAAAAAATCGCCCCATTGACTTACATTGGAGTGCAGAAAAGGTCATTTTTTCTCGGTCCCTTTAAGAGGTAGGAGTTAAACAAGCTTAGGTCTGCGGTGCCCAGGGGGAACCCCATCCAGCCCGCACTGAGTTTCATTCCTACCACCTTAGGAAAAAAAGTCATTATTTTGAGGCTTAGAAGTCATTTCTGCAATTCCCATAGAAAATCAACGGCGTCTCTATTCAATTGTGTGGAGCGCATATCAGGTGGGTTTTCTCTGCCGGCTTAAGAGATACACATGAAACTAAAGCCGATCCTGGGTCCCCAGGGTGCCTGTCATCCAATCCGCACTGAATTTCATTTCTAGCACATAGCCAAAAAATCGCCCCATTGACTTACATTGGAGTGCAGAAAAGGTCATTTTTTCTCGGTCCCTTTAAGAGGTAGGAGTTAAACAAGCTTAGGTCTGCGGTGCCCAGGGGGAACCCCATCCAGCCCGCACTGAGTTTCATTCCTACCACCTTAGGAAAAAAAGTCATTATTTTGAGGCTTAGAAGTCATTTCTGCAATTCCCATAGAAAATCAACGGCGTCTCTATTCAATTGTGTGGAGCGCATATCAGGTGGGTTTTCTCTGCCGGCTTAAGAGATACACATGAAACTAAAGCCGATCCTGGGTCCCCAGGGTGCCTGTCATCCAATCCGCACTGAATTTCATTTCTAGCACATAGCCAAAAAATCGCCCCATTGACTTACATTGGAGTGCAGAAAAGGTCATTTTTTCTCGGTCCCTTTAAGAGGTAGGAGTTAAACAAGCTTAGGTCTGCGGTGCCCAGGGGGAACCCCATCCAGCCCGCACTGAGTTTCATTCCTACCACCTTAGGAAAAAAAGTCATTATTTTGAGGCTTAGAAGTCATTTCTGCAATTCCCATAGAAAATCAACGGCGTCTCTATTCAATTGTGTGGAGCGCATATCAGGTGGGTTTTCTCTGCCGGCTTAAGAGATACACATGAAACTAAAGCCGATCCTGGGTCCCCAGGGTGCCTGTCATCCAATCCGCACTGAATTTCATTTCTAGCACATAGCCAAAAAATCGCCCCATTGACTTACATTGGAGTGCAGAAAAGGTCATTTTTTCTCGGTCCCTTTAAGAGGTAGGAGTTAAACAAGCTTAGGTCTGCGGTGCCCAGGGGGAACCCCATCCAGCCCGCACTGAGTTTCATTCCTACCACCTTAGGAAAAAAAGTCATTATTTTGAGGCTTAGAAGTCATTTCTGCAATTCCCATAGAAAATCAACGGCGTCTCTATTCAATTGTGTGGAGCGCATATCAGGTGGGTTTTCTCTGCCGGCTTAAGAGATACACATGAAACTAAAGCCGATCCTGGGTCCCCAGGGTGCCTGTCATCCAATCCGCACTGAATTTCATTTCTAGCACATAGCCAAAAAATCGCCCCATTGACTTACATTGGAGTGCAGAAAAGGTCATTTTTTCTCGGTCCCTTTAAGAGGTAGGAGTTAAACAAGCTTAGGTCTGCGGTGCCCAGGGGGAACCCCATCCAGCCCGCACTGAGTTTCATTCCTACCACCTTAGGAAAAAAAGTCATTATTTTGAGGCTTAGAAGTCATTTCTGCAATTCCCATAGAAAATCAACGGCGTCTCTATTCAATTGTGTGGAGCGCATATCAGGTGGGTTTTCTCTGCCGGCTTAAGAGATACACATGAAACTAAAGCCGATCCTGGGTCCCCAGGGTGCCTGTCATCCAATCCGCACTGAATTTCATTTCTAGCACATAGCCAAAAAATCGCCCCATTGACTTACATTGGAGTGCAGAAAAGGTCATTTTTTCTCGGTCCCTTTAAGAGGTAGGAGTTAAACAAGCTTAGGTCTGCGGTGCCCAGGGGGAACCCCATCCAGCCCGCACTGAGTTTCATTCCTACCACCTTAGGAAAAAAAGTCATTATTTTGAGGCTTAGAAGTCATTTCTGCAATTCCCATAGAAAATCAACGGCGTCTCTATTCAATTGTGTGGAGCGCATATCAGGTGGGTTTTCTCTGCCGGCTTAAGAGATACACATGAAACTAAAGCCGATCCTGGGTCCCCAGGGTGCCTGTCATCCAATCCGCACTGAATTTCATTTCTAGCACATAGCCAAAAAATCGCCCCATTGACTTACATTGGAGTGCAGAAAAGGTCATTTTTTCTCGGTCCCTTTAAGAGGTAGGAGTTAAACAAGCTTAGGTCTGCGGTGCCCAGGGGGGACCCCATCCAGCCCGCACTGAGTTTCATTCCTACCACCTTAGGAAAAAAAGTCATTATTTTGAGGCTTAGAAGTCATTTCTGCAATTCCCATAGAAAATCAACGGCGTCTCTATTCAATTGTGTGGAGCGCATATCAGGTGGGTTTTCTCTGCCGGCTTAAGAGATACACATGAAACTAAAGCCGATCCTGGGTCCCCAGGGTGCCTGACATCCAATCCGCACTGAATTTCATTTCTAGCACATAGCCAAAAAATCGCCCCATTGACTTACATTGGAGTGCAGAAAAGGTCATTTTTTCTCGGTCCCTTTAAGAGGTAGGAGTTAAACAAGCTTAGGTCTGCGGTGCCCAGGGGGAACCCCATCCAGCCCGCACTGAGTTTCATTCCTACCACCTTAGGAAAAAAAGTCATTATTTTGAGGCTTAGAAGTCATTTCTGCAATTCCCATAGAAAATCAACGGCGTCTCTATTCAATTGTGTGGAGCGCATATCAGGTGGGTTTTCTCTGCCGGCTTAAGAGATACACATGAAACTAAAGCCGATCCTGGGTCCCCAGGGTGCCTGTCATCCAATCCGCACTGAATTTCATTTCTAGCACATAGCCAAAAAATCGCCCCATTGACTTACATTGGAGTGCAGAAAAGGTCATTTTTTCTCGGTCCCTTTAAGAGGTAGGAGTTAAACAAGCTTAGGTCTGCGGTGCCCAGGGGGAACCCCATCCAGCCCGCACTGAGTTTCATTCCTACCACCTTAGGAAAAAAAGTCATTATTTTGAGGCTTAGAAGTCATTTCTGCAATTTCCCATAGAAAATCAACGGCGGGGGCGTGGCTTGGCGCGCTGATGGAGAGCAGCGCTTGATTTGAGCTCCGTCTATGGCCTCAGCTTCGAGCAGTAATATTGCCGATATGCCGGAGACTAAGAAGACCGGCAAGAAGGATAAGACCAGGGAGACCGCCGGCTACAAGATGACTCAGACGCCGGGAGATACGGAGCGGCTGAACAGAGAGCCGACAGCAAGCATCAGCTGCAGCGCCGGCCATCTTGGTGAAGGAAGTCCGGAGAGAAGAAGCAGACCGGACTCCAGCGACGGCCCCGGCGGCAGAACACGAGGCACCCACAGTGAGTAGGGACCTCGTAGTGCGCCGGCAGACCCCAGCATTAGCAGGGGAAGCAGGAGAGAGCGCCGCTGAGCAGCTGATAGCAGCCGCTCAGCATGCAGACACAGCGGCCGCATTACAATTAAAGGGGCAGTAACATCAAGACACAGAAGGGGGAATTAGGCACAATCCCTAAAAAGGGATCTGTGTCTGTTCAATGGGATCCCCAGATGTCTAAGCAGCAGTCAAAGTCTAATATAAGTCCCCCTGAAAATATTGAGAAAATAAAGAAGACAATCCCATTGAAAAAAGTAAAGTCGGCCATATTGGAGGAGGCATATATGAGGGAGCACATGGCAATTAATAAGGCTAATGCTGACTCAGCTGTTCTCCCAGCCTCACGACACAGGGATAGTCATGATAATATGCAATATGACATGGAAACCTCTCAATTCCCTGAAATTAATAAGATGACTGAGCAAAATGCCCCGTTTCAAAAACCTATTCAACAGAAAAGAGGGTCTAAGGAATCTGATACATCAGAAGAATACTCAACCCCAATTGATTCTGATGATGATACCCTACCCCCAACTAAGAGGAAACTCCTGAAAACACCAAATAAGCGGGAGTTGAATAAATCCTTTTTTACTCAAGATATGTCTTCTTCGGATGAATCGTCAGCTTCGTCAGCTGACTCAATAATACACAACCCCTCGCCAAATATTCCTACGCAAGCGACAAATCCCGAAAATGCATTGAGAATATTAAAGGGGCACCCTGAATTACAGGCGTTATTGTCTTTGATTCCCTCCAAACAAGATCTGGTTAATCTGGGAAAAGAGCTGAAGGCATCTTGGCAGAAAGACCTTGCAGTAGTCCAGGAAAAAGTTACAAAATTAGAAAAGAAGTCCGCGGGTCTTGAAAAAATTCAAAGGGCACAAGATGACAAACTAAGAGAGTTGACATATGTTACGGAATCCCTTAAAATTTCTCAAAAGATGGTGACCCTCAGATTGGACGACGTGGAAAATAGGAGCCGTCGTAATAACATAAGGATCAGAGGGCTACCAGAAGAAATTAAAACTGTTGACTTGTATGGAGCAGTATCTTCTTTGTTTAACAAGATCCTGGGAAGACCGCTGGACACCCATTTGGAGCTGGATAGGGTGCACAGAGCACTAAAGCCCAAGGGGAAAGATATTAGAAGACCCAGAGACATCATATGCAGGGTGCATTATTACGCTCAAAAAGAAGATATTATGAGAAAGGCGAGAGGAATCCAAAACATCGATTTTAATGGGACAAAGATTCAGCTCTTCGCGGATTTATCATTGCTTACCTTACGGCAAAGAGCAACGCTCAGACCTCTAACGCAAAAATTGCAAGAAAGCAACATCCAGTACAAGTGGGGATTTCCTTTTTCTCTGTCGGTAAGATTCGAGGGAAACACCCTTACCTTGAGAGAACCCAAAGATCTACCAGAGTTCCTCCAAGCCTTAAATCTCCAAAATCTATATCTGCATGAGTGGTGCGATCTACACGAGTCCATGATACTACCTCCACCCACCTACATCTCGACTCCAGGACCTGCTGACAAAGATGACAACAGGAGACCGGACCTGCCACCCAGACCACGAAGAGAGAGGGATAGGAAGTTGCCCACGAGCCAACAACCCGGACCGCGCTGAAGACCGCGTCGAGATCCTGTCTTTTCAATAAGTAGTTTCCTGATTGTTTTTCTCATTATGCCTGTCTTTCTCCTTAAGTAGCAGAATTGTGAATAGATTTTTATTTAGCCTTCCATTGACCATACTTTAATATCTAAGGCCTTACAAAGAGTCAAGGATAGACTTTAACAGCAAGGATCGCTTAGTTTGACGACCTGGCTGGTTCTATTATCTGAACTTGTTTTTAGCACCTATTTTACTTTATAATAAGGTTACTTATCTCTTAGCCCAAAATTGTTCATGTTATAGGTTTACCTGGATACTCACCTATTGAAGTTATTCCTTAACAAAGTACACTTATAGGAGGTTTTTGTTTGTCCCTTTAAGTATCTTCTTGACTTTGTAGATGCACTTCTCCAAACTACGTTTGGATGTCATATAGGCCTAGACAGACTTATAAGATCTCATATAGGCCCAACAGCGTGCCAACTCACCCACCCAATAGTGTGTCTTGCTTACCAAGACTTAGTGACAATTGTCACATTTAGACCCCGGCGTCTTGATCACGCTTTTTTTGTTAGTTTAGGTTTTTGTTGAACTTCTTTGCTCTTTCTTTTTCATTGAAAAATTTATTAGATTGTTAGTGCTATAATCAACTTCTGATTTTCTTTCCCGCCTTTTTTCTCCTCTTCCTCTCCTAGCCCTCACCCTTCCCTCTGCGGCTGATACACCACAGAAGTTGGCGCTGCGGGACACCTCAAACCTCAACCTTCGCTCCCTCATCCAGATTCGTCTACTTAAGACATCCTCAGAGACAGAGAAGAATCACTAACACACTTCCAACTGTAAGTTTTAATCACACACATCATGACAGACGTAATTTTCTGCTCACTGAACGTTAACGGGTTTAACGTGGCAGAAAAGCGTTCAAACATATTACACTCACTACATAAAAAAAAAGCAAAAATTATACTACTACAGGAAACACACTTCAAACAAGATAAAATACCAAACTTAACCAATAACAGATACTACAATTCCTGGTTTCACTCCACATCCATGGAGAAAAGAACAAAAGGGGTCTCTATAGGAATACATAAAACACTACCAATTAAGATAATTGACAACAAAATTGACCCAGAGGGTAGATATATATTCCTAAACTGCATAATCGCAGAAAAAACCGTTACAATAGCCAACATCTATGCCCCCAATAGCAATCAAATAACCTTTATCACAAGAACCTTAAAAGACCTCCACCTATTTTCTAAAGGAGACATCATATTGGGAGGAGACCTGAATACGCCCCTAAATCCCATACTAGATACATCCTCAGGGAAATCATACATCCCTTACAAAAAAATCAGAGCCCTTCACAAAACTCTGAGGGACCTCAAACTCTTTGACACATGGAGGTTGATGAATCCTTCCACTAAAGACTATACCTATTACTCTGCTCCCAAAAACTCATACAGCAGAATCGATTTTATTTTCGCCTCACACTCAGCTTTGAGCTCCCTCAAAGAATCCCATATAGGTAACATAATTTTCTCGGACCACGCCCCAACACTTTCATCCTTTACCTTTCTCCCAGGAATGAGATCATCATACACATGGAAATTAAATGAATCACTATTAGAAGACGTAGTATGCAGCTCTGCCCTAAAAGACACCCTAGATATTTTCAAAGAAGCTCACGAAATTGACCCCACAGCAGCACCATTGAAATGGGAAGCTTTAAAAGCTACGATTAGAGGCACTTTCATTTCACAAGGAGCTAGAATAAAAAGAGAAAATACCAAAACACTCAACAATCTCCTCACAAAAATCCAAAACCTGGAATTGACACACAAAACTTCGACATTGGCAAGCGTATTGCTGGAACTTAATGATGCTAGGAGTAAAGTAAAAGATATTTTGCACGAAAAATATAAAAAAGTAGTGCAAATTTGCGGCAAAAACTTTTACTCCTGGTATAATAAACCTAGTAAATACCTTGCCAAGGCTCTTAAAAATAAGAGAATATCCAACATCATCCCATCCATAAGAACTCCTCTAGGGAAAATCTCACACGATACGGAAGTAATAGCGGAGACATTTAGATCATACTATGACACCTTATACCAACTACCACCTCCAGACCTAGCAAACCCATCACCATCAAACCGTAGCTCTCTCACTGAATACATTATTAGAACAAAACTACCCTCTATTACCCCTGAAATTAAAGCAAAAATGGAGGAAAATTTTACAATTGAAGAAATTAAAGAAGTGATAAAAGCTCTCCCCCCAGGAAAAAGCCCAGGCCCAGATGGCTTCACAGGAAAATTCTATAGACAATTTGCAGATCACCTCGCCCCTCACCTCATGAAATCTTTTAATTCCATATCCAACTCACAACAATTCCCTCCCTCCTTCCTTGATGCCTTCATTACGGTGATCCCAAAAGTAGGTAAAGATCAGAACCTGTGCAGCAATTACAGACCAATCTCTCTTTTAAACATAGACACTAAAATATTTGCAAAAATTATTGCAAACAGATTGGTCACACTCCTCGAGTCTCTAGTCAACCCGGACCAAGTCGGCTTCATTCCAAACAGGGAAGCTAAGGACAATACTTTGAGGGCGTTTGCCTTGGCTAATTATATTCACAACTCAAAAAATCGCGCCTTGTTTTTGGCACTGGATGCAGAGAAAGCATTCGACCGGGTTGACTGGAGATTCATGGAGGCCACCCTAATGCAAATAGGTTTAGGCCCCAACATCTTAGCAAAAATTATGTCCCTTTATAATGCCCCTACAGCTAAAATTAGGATAAACGGAACTCTATCTGAAAAGGTGACCATTAGGAATGGAACAAGACAGGGCTGCCCACTTTCACCGCTCCTGTACGTGTTATGTATGGAGCACTTGCTTAATGCTATCAGACAAAACCCTGATATCACGGGCATAAAAATAAGAGATACAGAACATCTCTGCTCAGCTTACGCTGATGACCTTCTCCTGTTTTTGTCAAATCCACATGTCTCCCTTCCATCCCTGATGGCCACTATTAAAGAATACGCTTATTTTAGTAATTACAAACTCAACCCGACTAAATGTGAAGTCCTATGCTTAAACATTTCAGATAGAGACCAAAAAAATCTGAAAGACAACTTTCCTTTTCAATGGTGCAAAAAATCCCTCAGTTACCTGGGCACTAAAATAACCATCTCCCATAAAGAGATTATTGCAGAGAACTACAACCCGATTTTAAAAAAGATCAAAGAGGACCTACATGATTGGGGGGAAAAGGGGTTCTCGTGGCTGGGAAGAATTAATATACTAAAGATGAATGTCATTCCAAGACTATTGTATCTGTTTCAGGCTGTCCCAGCTGTACTCACGCACACATTTCTAGCCAAAATGACATCTCCACTAACTAAATTTATCTGGTCAAATAAACCGGCCAGACTGAATACAAAAACACTAATACTCCCCAAATCAGAAGGAGGCCTAGCCCTCCCCAGCTGCAAATTATACCATCAAGCTGCAGTATTAAACAGGGTCTTGGAATGCTTTCATTACAGAAACAAGAAGCTCTGGGTAAACTTAGAAAACGCGTCAACCGGCTTTGACACCGCCGCAATTCTCTGGACGCCCAAAAATATACTAAAAGATATCCCTTCCCTCTCTCAATCCCCAATTAGCGCTACCATACTTGCACTAGCTAATTCTCATCAAAAATCCCCACTGGGTTTATTTAACACCGATGGTCCTATGATACCACTGGGAAAAAACCCAAGATTCCTACCGGCGTTACACACTGACATTTTCCTTGGGATCCCAACAAATGCTGGCCTCACCTTCCACGACCTTTTAAACCAAGAAGGCATAAAACCACTAGCTGATCTCCCATACAAGGAAGAGAGAGAAGTAGGCGACATAAAAATAATACAAACTCAATATTCTCAACTACAATCCTTCATAGAAAGACAAAAAGCAAATCTAAAATTGAACAGAAAATTATTACCATTCGAAAGACTTTGTGCCTCTGACTCCCCCCCTCACAAACCAATCTCAACAATTTATAACTTACTTTTAACAGATAAAGAGGAATCACCCCCGGACTTCATAAAGAGCTGGGAACAGGAAATAGACTCTTCCTTCACTAAAGATGAGATTGAAACTGCTTTTTACCTAGCTCATAAGACCTCGGTATCATGCAGTTTACAAGAGAAAAACTACAAAGTTCTGTCTAGATGGTACATGGTCCCAGTTAAACTGAAACGTATGTACCCTGATAGAGACGATAAGTGTTGGAGATGCGGGGAATCAGGAGGCACAATGCTACACATTTGGTGGAACTGTAAACGTATCCACCCATTCTGGACAAATGTCATAGATATTTGTAACCAACTTTTGGAACAAAAATTAGAAAACAGCCCTCAACAAGCATTATTAATGATGTTGCCTCTCCCAACACATCACTATAAAAACTCCATAATAGGCTTCCTACTGACAGCCGCAAAAGCATTGATTGCAAAAAAATGGAGAACCACTGTCATCCCAACATTGAAAGAGTGGTTAGAGGAAGTAGACTCCTACTATAGACTAGAGGAACTAATCTCCGATGACATAATCTCTAGGAAAAAACATTCAAACAGATGGGCAGCCTGGTCATCGCTAAAAATGGATAACCAACTCATGACATACATTATAACCAACTCCATAACTGACTAGATGGTTTCACAAGCTGGTTAGAAACTGATTCAGACATCCCTCTTAGACATATTTCTGCGTTACTAGAGCACTTAAATACCCTTACACACAATACTCCACTACATATCCACAACGTGAGGTGCTCCCGTGACGCCAACGCATAAATCATGATGGTAAGCTAAGGAAAGGATACTGCGGAATACCATATAAATAAAGTGACTACGGTCCCAGCTCACCTTCTTTCTTCTCTCAATACAGAAATACTTAGACAGTATGAGATGTTCAGCCGTACTCCCTCCCTCCCCCCCCCTTTTTCCTTAACCACCCCCTCTCTCCCTTCTTTCTTTTATTTTCTGTTTTTATCCTTACTATTTTAGTTATATTATTTGCTATAAGATACGTTACATGATTATATTATTCTATTTATAAAAAAAAAAAAAAAGGGGAATAGGGGACGAAGATTTATTATGTCCACCTTCACATTCTCCCATTGTAGAGCGAACTCGATACCAATCTTAATGAAGGATTTCATTTCATTTCTTTTTATCTTATTTTATGTATAAATAAGCATACTTCTTTTCCGTGTGGTTTTGTGTCACCATTATTATATATGCTTTATTAGCTAAAATCATTCTCTTCTTCAATAAAATTTAAATCTGTTAGAAAATCAACGGCGTCTCTATTCAATTGTGTGGAGCGCATATCAGGTGGGTTTTCTCTGCCGGCTTAAGAGATACACATGAAACTAAAGCCGATCCTGGGTCCCCAGGGTGCCTGTCATCCAATCCGCACTGAATTTCATTTCTAGCACATAGCCAAAAAATCGCCCCATTGACTTACATTGGAGTGCAGAAAAGGTCATTTTTTCTCGGTCCCTTTAAGAGGTAGGAGTTAAACAAGCTTAGGTCTGCGGTGCCCAGGGGGGACCCCATCCAGCCCGCACTGAGTTTCATTCCTACCACCTTAGGAAAAAAAGTCATTATTTTGAGGCTTAGAAGTCATTTCTGCAATTCCCATAGAAAATCAACGGCGTCTCTATTCAATTGTGTGGAGCGCATATCAGGTGGGTTTTCTCTGCCGGCTTAAGAGATACACATGAAACTAAAGCCGATCCTGGGTCCCCAGGGTGCCTGTCATCCAATCCGCACTGAATTTCATTTCTAGCACATAGCCAAAAAATCGCCCCATTGACTTACATTGGAGTGCAGAAAAGGTCATTTTTTCTCGGTCCCTTTAAGAGGTAGGAGTTAAACAAGCTTAGGTCTGCGGTGCCCAGGGGGAACCCCATCCAGCCCGCACTGAGTTTCATTCCTACCACCTTAGGAAAAAAAGTCATTATTTTGAGGCTTAGAAGTCATTTCTGCAATTCCCATAGAAAATCAACGGCGTCTCTATTCAATTGTGTGGAGCGCATATCAGGTGGGTTTTCTCTGCCGGCTTAAGAGATACACATGAAACTAAAGCCGATCCTGGGTCCCCAGGGAGCCTGACATCCAATCCGCACTGAATTTCATTTCTAGCACATAGCCAAAAAATCGCCCCATTGACTTACATTGGAGTGCAGAAAAGGTCATTTTTTTCTCGGTCCCTTTAAGAGGTAGGAGTTAAACAAGCTTAGGTCTGCGGTGCCCAGGGGGAACCCCATCCAGCCCGCACTGAGTTTCATTCCTACCACCTTAGGAAAAAAAGTCATTATTTTGAGGCTTAGAAGTCATTTCTGCAATTCCCATAGAAAATCAACGGCGTCTCTATTCAATTGTGTGGAGCGCATATCAGGTGGGTTTTCTCTGCCAAATTAAGAGATACACATGAAACTAAAGCCGATCCTGGGTCCCCAGGGTGCCTGTCATCCAATCCGCACTGAATTTCATTTCTAGCACATAGCCAAAAAATCGCCCCATTGACTTACATTGGAGTGCAGAAAAGGTCATTTTTTCTCGGTCCCTTTAAGAGGTAGGAGTTAAACAAGCTTAGGTCTGCGGTGCCCAGGGGGAACCCCATCCAGCCCGCACTGAGTTTCATTCCTACCGCCTTAGGAAAAAAAGTCATTATTTTGAGGCTTAGAAGTCATTTCTGCAATTCCCATAGAAAATCAACGGCGTCTCTATTCAATTGTGTGGAGCGCATATCAGGTGGGTTTTCTCTGCCGGCTTAAGAGATACACATGAAACTAAAGCCGATCCTGGGTCCCCAGGGTGCCTGTCATCCAATCCGCACTGAATTTCATTTCTAGCACATAGCCAAAAAATCGCCCCATTGACTTACATTGGAGTGCAGAAAAGGTCATTTTTTCTCGGTCCCTTTAAGAGGTAGGAGTTAAACAAGCTTAGGTCTGCGGTGCCCAGGGGGAACCCCATCCAGCCCGCACTGAGTTTCATTCCTACCACCTTAGGAAAAAAAGTCATTATTTTGAGGCTTAGAAGTCATTTCTGCAATTCCCATAGAAAATCAACGGCGTCTCTATTCAATTGTGTGGAGCGCATATCAGGTGGGTTTTCTCTGCCATCTTAAGAGATACACATGAAACTAAAGCCGATCCTGGGTCCCCAGGGTGCCTGTCATCCAATCCGCACTGAATTTCATTTCTAGCACATAGCCAAAAAATCGCCCCATTGACTTACATTGGAGTGCAGAAAAGGTCATTTTTTCTCGGTCCCTTTAAGAGGTAGGAGTTAAACAAGCTTAGGTCTGCGGTGCCCAGGGGGAACCCCATCCAGCCCGCACTGAGTTTCATTCCTACCACCTTAGGAAAAAAAGTCATTATTTTGAGGCTTAGAAGTCATTTCTGCAATTCCCATAGAAAATCAACGGCGTCTCTATTCAATTGTGTGGAGCGCATATCAGGTGGGTTTTCTCTGCCGGCTTAAGAGATACACATGAAACTAAAGCCGATCCTGGGTCCCCAGGGTGCCTGTCATCCAATCCGCACTGAATTTCATTTCTAGCACATAGCCAAAAAATCGCCCCATTGACTTACATTGGAGTGCAGAAAAGGTCATTTTTTCTCGGTCCCTTTAAGAGGTAGGAGTTAAACAAGCTTAGGTCTGCGGTGCCCAGGGGGAACCCCATCCAGCCCGCACTGAGTTTCATTCCTACCACCTTAGGAAAAAAAGTCATTATTTTGAGGCTTAGAAGTCATTTCTGCAATTCCCATAGAAAATCAACGGCGTCTCTATTCAATTGTGTGGAGCGCATATCAGGTGGGTTTTCTCTGCCGGCTTAAGAGATACACATGAAACTAAAGCCGATCCTGGGTCCCCAGGGTGCCTGTCATCCAATCCGCACTGAATTTCATTTCTAGCACATAGCCAAAAAATCGCCCCATTGACTTACATTGGAGTGCAGAAAAGGTCATTTTTTCTCGGTCCCTTTAAGAGGTAGGAGTTAAACAAGCTTAGGTCTGCGGTGCCCAGGGGGAACCCCATCCAGCCCGCACTGAGTTTCATTCCTACCACCTTAGGAAAAAAAGTCATTATTTCGAGGCTTAGAAGTCATTTCTGCAATTCCCATAGAAAATCAACGGCGTCTCTATTCAATTGTGTGGAGCGCATATCAGGTGGGTTTTCTCTGCCGGCTTAAGAGATACACATGAAACTAAAGCCGATCCTGGGTCCCCAGGGTGCCTGTCATCCAATCCGCACTGAATTTCATTTCTAGCACATAGCCAAAAAATCGCCCCATTGACTTACATTGGAGTGCAGAAAAGGTCATTTTTTCTCGGTCCCTTTAAGAGGTAGGAGTTAAACAAGCTTAGGTCTGCGGTGCCCAGGGGGAACCCCATCCAGCCCGCACTGAGTTTCATTCCTACCACCTTAGGAAAAAAAGTCATTATTTTGAGGCTTAGAAGTCATTTCTGCAATTCCCATAGAAAATCAACGGCGTCTCTATTCAATTGTGTGGAGCGCATATCAGGTGGGTTTTCTCTGCCGGCTTAAGAGATACACATGAAACTAAAGCCGATCCTGGGTCCCCAGGGTGCCTGTCATCCAATCCGCACTGAATTTCATTTCTAGCACATAGCCAAAAAATCGCCCCATTGACTTACATTGGAGTGCAGAAAAGGTCATTTTTTCTCGGTCCCTTTAAGAGGTAGGAGTTAAACAAGCTTAGGTCTGCGGTGCCCAGGGGGAACCCCATCCAGCCCGCACTGAGTTTCATTCCTACCACCTTAGGAAAAAAAGTCATTATTTTGAGGCTTAGAAGTCATTTCTGCAATTCCCATAGAAAATCAACGGCGTCTCTATTCAATTGTGTGGAGCGCATATCAGGTGGGTTTTCTCTGCCGGCTTAAGAGATACACATGAAACTAAAGCCGATCCTGGGTCCCCAGGGTGCCTGTCATCATATCCGCACTGAATTTCATTTCTAGCACATAGCCAAAAAATCGCCCCATTGACTTACATTGGAGTGCAGAAAAGGTCATTTTTTCTCGGTCCCTTTAAGAGGTAGGAGTTAAACAAGCTTAGGTCTGCGGTGCCCAGGGGGAACCCCATCCAGCCCGCACTGAGTTTCATTCCTACCACCTTAGGAAAAAAAGTCATTATTTTGAGGCTTAGAAGTCATTTCTGCAATTCCCATAGAAAATCAACGGCGTCTCTATTCAATTGTGTGGAGCGCATATCAGGTGGGTTTTCTCTGCCGGCTTAAGAGATACACATGAAACTAAAGCCGATCCTGGGTCCCCAGGGTGCCTGTCATCCAATCCGCACTGAATTTCATTTCTAGCACATAGCCAAAAAATCGCCCCATTGACTTACATTGGAGTGCAGAAAAGGTCATTTTTTCTCGGTCCCTTTAAGAGGTAGGAGTTAAACAAGCTTAGGTCTGCGGTGCCCAGGGGGAACCCCATCCAGCCCGCACTGAGTTTCATTCCTACCACCTTAGGAAAAAAAGTCATTATTTTGAGGCTTAGAAGTCATTTCTGCAATTCCCATAGAAAATCAACGGCGTCTCTATTCAATTGTGTGGAGCGCATATCAGGTGGGTTTTCTCTGCCGGCTTAAGAGATACACATGAAACTAAAGCCGATCCTGGGTCCCCAGGGTGCCTGTCATCCAATCCGCACTGAATTTCATTTCTAGCACATAGCCAAAAAATCGCCCCATTGACTTACAATTGGAGTGCAGAAAAGGTCATTTTTTCTCGGTCCCTTTAAGAGGTAGGAGTTAAACAAGCTTAGGTCTGCGGTGCCCAGGGGGAACCCCATCCAGCCCGCACTGAGTTTCATTCCTACCACCTTAGGAAAAAAAGTCATTATTTTGAGGCTTAGAAGTCATTTCTGCAATTCCCATAGAAAATCAACGGCGTCTCTATTCAATTGTGTGGAGCGCATATCAGGTGGGTTTTCTCTGCCGGCTTAAGAGATACACATGAAACTAAAGCCGATCCTGGGTCCCCAGGGTGCCTGTCATCCAATCCGCACTGAATTTCATTTCTAGCACATAGCCAAAAAATCGCCCCATTGACTTACATTGGAGTGCAGAAAAGGTCATTTTTTCTCGGTCCCTTTAAGAGGTAGGAGTTAAACAAGCTTAGGTCTGCGGTGCCCAGGGGGAACCCCATCCAGCCCGCACTGAGTTTCATTCCTACCACCTTAGGAAAAAAAGTCATTATTTTGAGGCTTAGAAGTCATTTCTGCAATTCCCATAGAAAATCAACGGCGTCTCTATTCAATTGTGTGGAGCGCATATCAGGTGGGTTTTCTCTGCCGGCTTAAGAGATACACATGAAACTAAAGCCGATCCTGGGTCCCCAGGGTGCCTGTCATCCAATCCGCACTGAATTTCATTTCTAGCACATAGCCAAAAAATCGCCCCATTGACTTACATTGGAGTGCAGAAAAGGTCATTTTTTCTCGGTCCCTTTAAGAGGTAGGAGTTAAACAAGCTTAGGTCTGCGGTGCCCAGGGGGAACCCCATCCAGCCCGCACTGAGTTTCATTCCTACCACCTTAGGAAAAAAAGTCATTATTTTGAGGCTTAGAAGTCATTTCTGCAATTCCCATAGAAAATCAACGGCGTCTCTATTCAATTGTGTGGAGCGCATATCAGGTGGGTTTTCTCTGCCGGCTTAAGAGATACACATGAAACTAAAGCCGATCCTGGGTCCCCAGGGTGCCTGTCATCCAATCCGCACTGAATTTCATTTCTAGCACATAGCCAAAAAATCGCCCCATTGACTTACATTGGAGTGCAGAAAAGGTCATTTTTTCTCGGTCCCTTTAAGAGGTAGGAGTTAAACAAGCTTAGGTCTGCGGTGCCCAGGGGGAACCCCATCCAGCCCGCACTGAGTTTCATTCCTACCACCTTAGGAAAAAAAGTCATTATTTTGAGGCTTAGAAGTCATTTCTGCAATTCCCATAGAAAATCAACGGCGTCTCTATTCAATTGTGTGGAGCGCATATCAGGTGGGTTTTCTCTGCCGGCTTAAGAGATACACATGAAACTAAAGCCGATCCTGGGTCCCCAGGGTGCCTGTCATCCAATCCGCACTGAATTTCATTTCTAGCACATAGCCAAAAAATCGCCCCATTGACTTACATTGGAGTGCAGAAAAGGTCATTTTTTCTCGGTCCCTTTAAGAGGTAGGAGTTAAACAAGCTTAGGTCTGCGGTGCCCAGGGGGAACCCCATCCAGCCCGCACTGAGTTTCATTCCTACCACCTTAGGAAAAAAAGTCATTATTTTGAGGCTTAGAAGTCATTTCTGCAATTCCCATAGAAAATCAACGGCGTCTCTATTCAATTGTGTGGAGCGCATATCAGGTGGGTTTTCTCTGCCGGCTTAAGAGATACACATGAAACTAAAGCCGATCCTGGGTCCCCAGGGTGCCTGTCATCCAATCCGCACTGAATTTCATTTCTAGCACATAGCCAAAAAATCGCCCCATTGACTTACATTGGAGTGCAGAAAAGGTCATTTTTTCTCGGTCCCTTTAAGAGGTAGGAGTTAAACAAGCTTAGGTCTGCGGTGCCCAGGGGGAACCCCATCCAGCCCGCACTGAGTTTCATTCCTACCACCTTAGGAAAAAAAGTCATTATTTTGAGGCTTAGAAGTCATTTCTGCAATTCCCATAGAAAATCAACGGCGTCTCTATTCAATTGTGTGGAGCGCATATCAGGTGGGTTTTCTCTGCCGGCTTAAGAGATACACATGAAACTAAAGCCGACCCTGGGTCCCCAGGGTGCCTGTCATCCAATCCGCACTGAATTTCATTTCTAGCACATAGCCAAAAAATCGCCCCATTGACTTACATTGGAGTGCAGAAAAGGTCATTTTTTCTCGGTCCCTTTAAGAGGTAGGAGTTAAACAAGCTTAGGTCTGCGGTGCCCAGGGGGAACCCCATCCAGCCCGCACTGAGTTTCATTCCTACCACCTTAGGAAAAAAAGTCATTATTTTGAGGCTTAGAAGTCATTTCTGCAATTCCCATAGAAAATCAACGGCGTCTCTATTCAATTGTGTGGAGCGCATATCAGGTGGGTTTTCTCTGCCGGCTTAAGAGATACACATGAAACTAAAGCCGATCCTGGGTCCCCAGGGTGCCTGTCATCCAATCCGCACTGAATTTCATTTCTAGCACATAGCCAAAAAATCGCCCCATTGACTTACATTGGAGTGCAGAAAAGGTCATTTTTTCTCGGTCCCTTTAAGAGGTAGGAGTTAAACAAGCTTAGGTCTGCGGTGCCCAGGGGGAACCCCATCCAGCCCGCACTGAGTTTCATTCCTACCACCTTAGGAAAAAAAGTCATTATTTTGAGGCTTAGAAGTCATTTCTGCAATTCCCATAGAAAATCAACGGCGTCTCTATTCAATTGTGTGGAGCGCATATCAGGTGGGTTTTCTCTGCCGGCTTAAGAGATACACATGAAACTAAAGCCGATCCTGGGTCCCCAGGATGCCTGTCATCCAATCCGCACTGAATTTCATTTCTAGCACATAGCCAAAAAATCGCCCCATTGACTTACATTGGAGTGCAGAAAAGGTCATTTTTTCTCGGTCCCTTTAAGAGGTAGGAGTTAAACAAGCTTAGGTCTGCGGTGCCCAGGGGGAACCCCATCCAGCCCGCACTGAGTTTCATTCCTACCACCTTAGGAAAAAAAGTCATTATTTTGAGGCTTAGAAGTCATTTCTGCAATTCCCATAGAAAATCAACGGCGTCTCTATTCAATTGTGTGGAGCGCATATCAGGTGGGTTTTCTCTGCCGGCTTAAGAGATACACATGAAACTAAAGCCGATCCTGGGTCCCCAGGGTGCCTGTCATCCAATCCGCACTGAATTTCATTTCTAGCACATAGCCAAAAAATCGCCCCATTGACTTACATTGGAGTGCAGAAAAGGTCATTTTTTCTCGGTCCCTTTAAGAGGTAGGAGTTAAACAAGCTTAGGTCTGCGGTGCCCAGGGGGAACCCCATCCAGCCCGCACTGAGTTTCATTCCTACCACCTTAGGAAAAAAAGTCATTATTTTGAGGCTTAGAAGTCATTTCTGCAATTCCCATAGAAAATCAACGGCGTCTCTATTCAATTGTGTGGAGCGCATATCAGGTGGGTTTTCTCTGCCGGCTTAAGAGATACACATGAAACTAAAGCCGATCCTGGGTCCCCAGGGTGCCTGTCATCCAATCCGCACTGAATTTCATTTCTAGCACATAGCCAAAAAATCGCCCCATTGACTTACATTGGAGTGCAGAAAAGGTCATTTTTTCTCGGTCCCTTTAAGAGGTAGGAGTTAAACAAGCTTAGGTCTGCGGTGCCCAGGGGGAACCCCATCCAGCCCGCACTGAGTTTCATTCCTACCACCTTAGGAAAAAAAGTCATTATTTTGAGGCTTAGAAGTCATTTCTGCAATTCCCATAGAAAATCAACGGCGTCTCTATTCAATTGTGTGGAGCGCATATCAGGTGGGTTTTCTCTGCCGGCTTAAGAGATACACATGAAACTAAAGCCGATCCTGGGTCCCCAGGGTGCCTGTCATCCAATCCGCACTGAATTTCATTTCTAGCACATAGCCAAAAAATCGCCCCATTGACTTACATTGGAGTGCAGAAAAGGTCATTTTTTCTCGGTCCCTTTAAGAGGTAGGAGTTAAACAAGCTTAGGTCTGCGGTGCCCAGGGGGAACCCCATCCAGCCCGCACTGAGTTTCATTCCTACCACCTTAGGAAAAAAAGTCATTATTTTGAGGCTTAGAAGTCATTTCTGCAATTCCCATAGAAAATCAACGGCGTCTCTATTCAATTGTGTGGAGCGCATATCAGGTGGGTTTTCTCTGCCGGCTTAAGAGATACACATGAAACTAAAGCCGATCCTGGGTCCCCAGGGTGCCTGTCATCCAATCCGCACTGAATTTCATTTCTAGCACATAGCCAAAAAATCGCCCCATTGACTTACATTGGAGTGCAGAAAAGGTCATTTTTTCTCGGTCCCTTTAAGAGGTAGGAGTTAAACAAGCTTAGGTCTGCGGTGCCCAGGGGGAACCCCATCCAGCCCGCACTGAGTTTCATTCCTACCACCTTAGGAAAAAAAGTCATTATTTTGAGGCTTAGAAGTCATTTCTGCAATTCCCATAGAAAATCAACGGCGTCTCTATTCAATTGTGTGGAGCGCATATCAGGTGGGTTTTCTCTGCCGGCTTAAGAGATACACATGAAACTAAAGCCGATCCTGGGTCCCCAGGGTGCCTGTCATCCAATCCGCACTGAATTTCATTTCTAGCACATAGCCAAAAAATCGCCCCATTGACTTACATTGGAGTGCAGAAAAGGTCATTTTTTCTCGGTCCCTTTAAGAGGTAGGAGTTAAACAAGCTTAGGTCTGCGGTGCCCAGGGGGAACCCCATCCAGCCCGCACTGAGTTTCATTCCTACCACCTTAGGAAAAAAAGTCATTATTTTGAGGCTTAGAAGTCATTTCTGCAATTCCCATAGAAAATCAACGGCGTCTCTATTCAATTGTGTGGAGCGCATATCAGGTGGGTTTTCTCTGCCGGCTTAAGAGATACACATGAAACTAAAGCCGATCCTGGGTCCCCAGGGTGCCTGTCATCCAATCCGCACTGAATTTCATTTCTAGCACATAGCCAAAAAATCGCCCCATTGACTTACATTGGAGTGCAGAAAAGGTCATTTTTTCTCGGTCCCTTTAAGAGGTAGGAGTTAAACAAGCTTAGGTCTGCGGTGCCCAGGGGGAACCCCATCCAGCCCGCACTGAGTTTCATTCCTACCACCTTAGGAAAAAAAGTCATTATTTTGAGGCTTAGAAGTCATTTCTGCAATTCCCATAGAAAATCAACGGCGTCTCTATTCAATTGTGTGGAGCGCATATCAGGTGGGTTTTCTCTGCCGGCTTAAGAGATACACATGAAACTAAAGCCGATCCTGGGTCCCCAGGGTGCCTGTCATCCAATCCGCACTGAATTTCATTTCTAGCACATAGCCAAAAAATCGCCCCATTGACTTACATTGGAGTGCAGAAAAGGTCATTTTTTCTCGGTCCCTTTAAGAGGTAGGAGTTAAACAAGCTTAGGTCTGCGGTGCCCAGGGGGAACCCCATCAAGCCCGCACTGAGTTTCATTCCTACCACCTTAGGAAAAAAAGTCATTATTTTGAGGCTTAGAAGTCATTTCTGCAATTCCCATAGAAAATCAACGGCGTCTCTATTCAATTGTGTGGAGCGCATATCAGGTGGGTTTTCTCTGCCGGCTTAAGAGATACACATGAAACTAAAGCCGATCCTGGGTCCCCAGGGTGCCTGTCATCCAATCCGCACTGAATTTCATTTCTAGCACATAGCCAAAAAATCGCCCCATTGACTTACATTGGAGTGCAGAAAAGGTCATTTTTTCTCGGTCCCTTTAAGAGGTAGGAGTTAAACAAGCTTAGGTCTGCGGTGCCCAGGGGGAACCCCATCCAGCCCGCACTGAGTTTCATTCCTACCACCTTAGGAAAAAAAGTCATTATTTTGAGGCTTAGAAGTCATTTCTGCAATTCCCATAGAAAATCAACGGCGTCTCTATTCAATTGTGTGGAGCGCATATCAGGTGGGTTTTCTCTGCCGGCTTAAGAGATACACATGAAACTAAAGCCGATCCTGGGTCCCCAGGGTGCCTGTCATCCAATCCGCACTGAATTTCATTTCTAGCACATAGCCAAAAAATCGCCCCATTGACTTACATTGGAGTGCAGAAAAGGTCATTTTTTCTCGGTCCCTTTAAGAGGTAGGAGTTAAACAAGCTTAGGTCTGCGGTGCCCAGGGGGAACCCCATCCAGCCCGCACTGAGTTTCATTCCTACCACCTTAGGAAAAAAAGTCATTATTTTGAGGCTTAGAAGTCATTTCTGCAATTCCCATAGAAAATCAACGGCGTCTCTATTCAATTGTGTGGAGCGCATATCAGGTGGGTTTTCTCTGCCGGCTTAAGAGATACACATGAAACTAAAGCCGATCCTGGGTCCCCAGGGTGCCTGTCATCCAATCCGCACTGAATTTCATTTCTAGCACATAGCCAAAAAATCGCCCCATTGACTTACATTGGAGTGCAGAAAAGGTCATTTTTTCTCGGTCCCTTTAAGAGGTAGGAGTTAAACAAGCTTAGGTCTGCGGTGCCCAGGGGGAACCCCATCCAGCCCGCACTGAGTTTCATTCCTACCACCTTAGGAAAAAAAGTCATTATTTTGAGGCTTAGAAGTCATTTCTGCAATTCCCATAGAAAATCAACGGCGTCTCTATTCAATTGTGTGGAGCGCATATCAGGTGGGTTTTCTCTGCCGGCTTAAGAGATACACATGAAACTAAAGCCGATCCTGGGTCCCCAGGGTGCCTGTCATCCAATCCGCACTGAATTTCATTTCTAGCACATAGCCAAAAAATCGCCCCATTGACTTACATTGGAGTGCAGAAAAGGTCATTTTTTCTCGGTCCCTTTAAGAGGTAGGAGTTAAACAAGCTTAGGTCTGCGGTGCCCAGGGGGAACCCCATCCAGCCCGCACTGAGTTTCATTCCTACCACCTTAGGAAAAAAAGTCATTATTTTGAGGCTTAGAAGTCATTTCTGCAATTCCCATAGAAAATCAACGGCGTCTCTATTCAATTGTGTGGAGCGCATATCAGGTGGGTTTTCTCTGCCGGCTTAAGAGATACACATGAAACTAAAGCCGATCCTGGGTCCCCAGGGTGCCTGTCATCCAATCCGCACTGAATTTCATTTCTAGCACATAGCCAAAAAATCGCCCCATTGACTTACATTGGAGTGCAGAAAAGGTCATTTTTTCTCGGTCCCTTTAAGAGGTAGGAGTTAAACAAGCTTAGGTCTTCGGTGCCCAGGGGGAACCCCATCCAGCCCGCACTGAGTTTCATTCCTACCACCTTAGGAAAAAAAGTCATTATTTTGAGGCTTAGAAGTCATTTCTGCAATTCCCATAGAAAATCAACGGCGTCTCTATTCAATTGTGTGGAGCGCATATCAGGTGGGTTTTCTCTGCCGGCTTAAGAGATACACATGAAACTAAAGCCGATCCTGGGTCCCCAGGGTGCCTGTCATCCAATCCGCACTGAATTTCATTTCTAGCACATAGCCAAAAAATCGCCCCATTGACTTACATTGGAGTGCAGAAAAGGTCATTTTTTCTCGGTCCCTTTAAGAGGTAGGAGTTAAACAAGCTTAGGTCTGCGGTGCCCAGGGGGAACCCCATCCAGCCCGCACTGAGTTTCATTCCTACCACCTTAGGAAAAAAAGTCATTATTTTGAGGCTTAGAAGTCATTTCTGCAATTCCCATAGAAAATCAACGGCGTCTCTATTCAATTGTGTGGAGCGCATATCAGGTGGGTTTTCTCTGCCGGCTTAAGAGATACACATGAAACTAAAGCCGATCCTGGGTCCCCAGGGTGCCTGTCATCCAATCCGCACTGAATTTCATTTCTAGCACATAGCCAAAAAATCGCCCCATTGACTTACATTGGAGTGCAGAAAAGGTCATTTTTTCTCGGTCCCTTTAAGAGGTAGGAGTTAAACAAGCTTAGGTCTGCGGTGCCCAGGGGGAACCCCATCCAGCCCGCACTGAGTTTCATTCCTACCACCTTAGGAAAAAAAGTCATTATTTTGAGGCTTAGAAGTCATTTCTGCAATTCCCATAGAAAATCAACGGCGTCTCTATTCAATTGTGTGGAGCGCATATCAGGTGGGTTTTCTCTGCCGGCTTAAGAGATACACATGAAACTAAAGCCGATCCTGGGTCCCCAGGGTGCCTGTCATCCAATCCGCACTGAATTTCATTTCTAGCACATAGCCAAAAAATCGCCCCATTGACTTACATTGGAGTGCAGAAAAGGTCATTTTTTCTCGGTCCCTTTAAGAGGTAGGAGTTAAACAAGCTTAGGTCTGCGGTGCCCAGGGGGAACCCCATCCAGCCCGCACTGAGTTTCATTCCTACCACCTTAGGAAAAAAAGTCATTATTTTGAGGCTTAGAAGTCATTTCTGCAATTCCCATAGAAAATCAACGGCGTCTCTATTCAATTGTGTGGAGCGCATATCAGGTGGGTTTTCTCTGCCGGCTTAAGAGATACACATGAAACTAAAGCCGATCCTGGGTCCCCAGGGTGCCTGTCATCCAATCCGCACTGAATTTCATTTCTAGCACATAGCCAAAAAATCGCCCCATTGACTTACATTGGAGTGCAGAAAAGGTCATTTTTTCTCGGTCCCTTTAAGAGGTAGGAGTTAAACAAGCTTAGGTCTGCGGTGCCCAGGGGGAACCCCATCCAGCCCGCACTGAGTTTCATTCCTACCACCTTAGGAAAAAAAGTCATTATTTTGAGGCTTAGAAGTCATTTCTGCAATTCCCATAGAAAATCAACGGCGTCTCTATTCAATTGTGTGGAGCGCATATCAGGTGGGTTTTCTCTGCCGGCTTAAGAGATACACATGAAACTAAAGCCGATCCTGGGTCCCCAGGGTGCCTGTCATCCAATCCGCACTGAATTTCATTTCTAGCACATAGCCAAAAAATCGCCCCATTGACTTACATTGGAGTGCAGAAAAGGTCATTTTTTCTCGGTCCCTTTAAGAGGTAGGAGTTAAACAAGCTTAGGTCTGCGGTGCCCAGGGGGAACCCCATCCAGCCCGCACTGAGTTTCATTCCTACCACCTTAGGAAAAAAAGTCATTATTTTGAGGCTTAGAAGTCATTTCTGCAATTCCCATAGAAAATCAACGGCGTCTCTATTCAATTGTGTGGAGCGCATATCAGGTGGGTTTTCTCTGCCGGCTTAAGAGATACACATGAAACTAAAGCCGATCCTGGGTCCCCAGGGTGCCTGTCATCCAATCCGCACTGAATTTCATTTCTAGCACATAGCCAAAAAATCGCCCCATTGACTTACATTGGAGTGCAGAAAAGGTCATTTTTTCTCGGTCCCTTTAAGAGGTAGGAGTTAAACAAGCTTAGGTCTGCGGTGCCCAGGGGGAACCCCATCCAGCCCGCACTGAGTTTCATTCCTACCACCTTAGGAAAAAAAGTCATTATTTTGAGGCTTAGAAGTCATTTCTGCAATTCCCATAGAAAATCAACGGCGTCTCTATTCAATTGTGTGGAGCGCATATCAGGTGGGTTTTCTCTGCCGGCTTAAGAGATACACATGAAACTAAAGCCGATCCTGGGTCCCCAGGGTGCCTGTCATCCAATCCGCACTGAATTTCATTTCTAGCACATAGCCAAAAAATCGCCCCATTGACTTACATTGGAGTGCAGAAAAGGTCATTTTTTCTCGGTCCCTTTAAGAGGTAGGAGTTAAACAAGCTTAGGTCTGCGGTGCCCAGGGGGAACCCCATCCAGCCCGCACTGAGTTTCATTCCTACCACCTTAGGAAAAAAAGTCATTATTTTGAGGCTTAGAAGTCATTTCTGCAATTCCCATAGAAAATCAACGGCGTCTCTATTCAATTGTGTGGAGCGCATATCAGGTGGGTTTTCTCTGCCGGCTTAAGAGATACACATGAAACTAAAGCCGATCCTGGGTCCCCAGGGTGCCTGTCATCCAATCCGCACTGAATTTCATTTCTAGCACATAGCCAAAAAATCGCCCCATTGACTTACATTGGAGTGCAGAAAAGGTCATTTTTTCTCGGTCCCTTTAAGAGGTAGGAGTTAAACAAGCTTAGGTCTGCGGTGCCCAGGGGGAACCCCATCCAGCCCGCACTGAGTTTCATTCCTACCACCTTAGGAAAAAAAGTCATTATTTTGAGGCTTAGAAGTCATTTCTGCAATTCCCATAGAAAATCAACGGCGTCTCTATTCAATTGTGTGGAGCGCATATCAGGTGGGTTTTCTCTGCCGGCTTAAGAGATACACATGAAACTAAAGCCGATCCTGGGTCCCCAGGGTGCCTGTCATCCAATCCGCACTGAATTTCATTTCTAGCACATAGCCAAAAAATCGCCCCATTGACTTACATTGGAGTGCAGAAAAGGTCATTTTTTCTCGGTCCCTTTAAGAGGTAGGAGTTAAACAAGCTTAGGTCTGCGGTGCCCAGGGGGACCCCATCCAGCCCGCACTGAGTTTCATTCCTACCACCTTAGGAAAAAAAGTCATTATTTTGAGGCTTAGAAGTCATTTCTGCAATTCCCATAGAAAATCAACGGCGTCTCTATTCAATTGTGTGGAGCGCATATCAGGTGGGTTTTCTCTGCCGGCTTAAGAGATACACATGAAACTAAAGCCGATCCTGGGTCCCCAGGGTGCCTGTCATCCAATCCGCACTGAATTTCATTTCTAGCACATAGCCAAAAAATCGCCCCATTGACTTACATTGGAGTGCAGAAAAGGTCATTTTTTCTCGGTCCCTTTAAGAGGTAGGAGTTAAACAAGCTTAGGTCTGCGGTGCCCAGGGGGAACCCCATCCAGCCCGCACTGAGTTTCATTCCTACCACCTTAGGAAAAAAAGTCATTATTTTGAGGCTTAGAAGTCATTTCTGCAATTCCCATAGAAAATCAACGGCGTCTCTATTCAATTGTGTGGAGCGCATATCAGGTGGGTTTTCTCTGCCGGCTTAAGAGATACACATGAAACTAAAGCCGATCCTGGGTCCCCAGGGTGCCTGTCATCCAATCCGCACTGAATTTCATTTCTAGCACATAGCCAAAAAATCGCCCCATTGACTTACATTGGAGTGCAGAAAAGGTCATTTTTTCTCGGTCCCTTTAAGAGGTAGGAGTTAAACAAGCTTAGGTCTGCGGTGCCCAGGGGGAACCCCATCCAGCCCGCACTGAGTTTCATTCCTACCACCTTAGGAAAAAAAGTCATTATTTTGAGGCTTAGAAGTCATTTCTGCAATTCCCATAGAAAATCAACGGCGG
>NW_027208446.1:639209-680246 GCF_027789765.1 Dendropsophus ebraccatus | reverse complement strand
ACCCCCATAATCAATTTGTCGTCAACCTACTTCAGTTTTTACTGACACACAACTTTTTTATCTTCGATAAACGGTTTTACCTGCAGAAAAATGGCACAGCCATGGGGACCAGCTGTGCACCCACATATGCCAACCTCTATCTAGGGTGGTGGGAGGCCTCCTTTGTATTCACTGATGAAATGCAAGAGTATACAGATCGAATCATCTTCTGGGGACGCTACATCGATGACATCCTGATTTTATGGGATGGAGATGTAGCGTCCTTCCAGACCTTTGTCGAAACATTAAATAACAACAACATAAACCTCTTACTTACAAGTGAAATCCATGATGATGCCATCAATTTCTTGGATTTAACTATAGGTAAGGACATGAATGGGAACATCACAACGGACATTTATAGGAAAGAAACAGCTACTACGAGCTTCCTTAATTGGACCAGCTTCCATCCAGCACCCCTTAAACGGGGTATCCCAGTGGGACAGTACCTTAGAGCCCGAAGAAACTGCTCCACTGAAGAAAGTTTTCTAAAAGAATGCGGTGTACTCTATCATAAATTCCGCAGCAGGGGCTACCCAAAACGTGTCCTCCACCGAGCCTTCCATAGAGCTAAATCCACCAACAGAAATGAACTACTGAACCGCAGAACCAACAAAAATCCAAAGAATATTATTCGATGTATAGGTACATACGATGTCGCTCATTATGAAATTCGACAGGCCCTGACACAGTTCTGGCCAATCCTACAGGCGGATCCTGACCTTAAGGATATTATTTCTGACAAGCCAACCATCACTTACCGCAGGGGTAGGAATCTCAAAGACCACTTGGTACACAGCCACTTTACTAACAATGAAACAAGTTCATCAACTACATGGCTTAAATCCAACATCCAAGGGTCATACCCATGTGGAAGCTGTACATACTGTAAGTTCCTACCCAAAACAAAATCGTTTATCAATCCCAATGATCATCAAGAGTATAAAATAAAGGAATTCATTAACTGTCAGACACAGGGACTTGTATATGCGGCTAAATGCCCTTGCGACCTGCTGTATATAGGAAAGACTATACAGCAGTTTAAGAACCGCATAGGTTCACACTTAAGCAACATCCGTACCAAGACCGACACAAGTTTAGCCCGCCATATGAATGCCGCCCATGGAGGTAACATGAAAGGCTTAACCTTCTGGGGCATCCAGAAGATTAGCCTAGGTCCAAGAAGAGGTAATCTAGACCTGAAACTCCTACAAGCAGAAGCTAAATGGATATATAGATTGAAGTCCATGTCGCCAAACGGCTTAAACGAGGGATTTACATACACCCCTTTTCTATAATCCTGAATAAATCTGTGTATCAACATACAGTTCTATATCTTTGTAGTCACAACAGGTTCCCCCCCCCCCCCCTTTCTCAGCGCTGTCTGGACGTTTATTTCCTTTTTCCTAATAAACTATTACAATATATGATCGACACTAACCAGTGTCCCATACCTCTACCAAATATAGCAATAATTATTACTTTTGACATCTACATAGATGTGATATGGATTGGTTTCCATAATTCATAGCTAGCACAGTACTACAAAAGTGCAGTGATACAGGACTCGGACCAACATTTTATCACTATTAAGTCCTTTTTCAATCCAACTCAAAACAAAGCATCACATTCATCTAAATATACCAGAGAGAATATACATACCAGTTTGGAGTCTTCTCCTCCTTCCTCTCTCTCCCGATATTAGCTTTGCCAACATAAACGTCTATTTTTTGCCGACTTGTGCATTTATATGTAAGGTACTAATTATACACTGTGTCCACAAACATGCGCATTCGATCCAATACGTTCTATATTGGTTAAGTGCCCAGACATGCGCAATTCAACTGTGATCAGCATCCCCTTCAGGCTAAGTACAACGACATGCGCAGAACGCACGCGAATTGTACCACCATGCACTAAGTCCACAGACCTGCGCACTCGGCACAACACCTTCATCCATAGCTAAGTGCCCAGACATGCGCAGTTCATCTGCGATCATTGTCTTTCTTAAACTAAGTCCAATGACATGCGCATTACCGCACCTATGTCAACAACGGCCAGAGGGCGGCGTTTCAAACAACGCGCCCTCTCATCCAGTTTAAACATTCTTCCTAACCTCCAATCAGAGCGCTTTATGTCAAGCATATCCAAGCCTCGTTGTAGTGCCCTGTTCACATAGGAGTAACCTGTTGTGACCTGGGGGTCAATCTCTTTTGAAAAGTATAAAAACTCCTTCTAGCTCCACCCCCTCATCTATGCCTCCTTTGATAAAGCCAACGTAGTTGGCGAAACTAGTCAGGTCTTTTAAGGCATGTTATTTTAATATAGATAGCGATCTGGCAGTATTGCCATTAGTTAACCCATATCTACTTTAGCCGATAACCTAGCGGCAAAACATTATCAGTGTAGCCGATTCATTCGTGACAGAGGCAAACACCTATGACCACGGGTCCTCCCGTGGGTCACACTCTAGGTGTAACCCTGCCACAATCATGCCCTGTTTCACATTCTAGCGACTATACTCCACTGGGCGAGCTCGCCAGTTAAAGTCGCAGACTGTCACAGCGCATCGCTCTCTTCCTCCTTTTTGTTACAGTGTATCAGTGCGTTATGACAAGCACAAGTCACGCTGTCAGCACACACACAGTTAATTAATTGCAAGCATCCCTTGTGTATTGCAGATCACTTAGCGCTCTGTCTCTGGTTCTAGCGACTATTTCACATTAGATGAAGATTGCTAATCCTAAGCCATGAACTGACACAGTACGCTCGATACTGGGTTTCGTTACAGTGTGTTAGGAAACTCAGTAAAAGCACATTTACGGGGTTCAAACCTATACATGTTTATACTAATGTGATCATTTGCAAAACCTTTCAAGCCTTGCAAGTCATATAGTGCGATACAACCACCAATAAGCACACTTACTTCATTGTTGGTTCTAATCCTCATACTCTTTTGGACCTTGTTCAGACTGGCCGGCGGTCTGACTACAAGTCCTCCCATTGTGAACCAAACATCAACTGTACAAACACACTGTTGTTTCTCAACCTACCTTGGTTGTACATGTATATTGGAGAAATACGATACTTCCTATACCCAGTTAATTACAAGAGCCATCAACTGGGTTTACTTCTCCACTAGCTTACATTATTAGTTTCTGTCAGCTACACTGCACCGTGGGAATATAACTAATAAGCAACTCCCAGACGCTACTATTTTTAAACAAATATATAGCACTGTATATATAGATCACTATTTGGGTTTCTATTAATTAAAGATTATTAAAAGTTACGTTTTATCCTATAGGGAAACTGGTAATCGTTGTCTAGGCAACAATATGTAAACATATATTTCATTACCTCCTAATAGGACAGGGATCACCAATCCTTATCCTGAATTTCATTTTTAGCACATAGCAAAAAAATCGCCCCATTGACTTACATTGGAGTGCAGAAAAGGTCATTTTTTCTCGTTCCCTTTAAGAGGTAGGAGTTAAACAAGCTTAGGTCTGCGGTGCCCAGGGGGGACCCCATCCAGCCCGCACTGAGTTTCATTCCTACCACCTTAGGAAAAAAAGTCATTATTTTGAGGCTTAGAAGTCATTTCTGCAATTCCCATAGAAAATCAACGGCGTCTCTAATTCAATTGTGTGGAGCGCATATCAGGTGGGTTTTCTCTGCCGGCTTAAGAGATACACGTGAAACTAAAGCCTATCCTGGGTGCCTAGGGTGCCTGTAATCCAATCCGCACTGAATTTCATTTCTAGCACATAGCCAAAAAATCGCCCCATTGACTTACATTGGAGTGCAGAAAAGGTCATTTTTTCTCGGCCCCTTTAAGAGGTAGGAGTTAAACAAGCTTAGGTCTGCGGTGCCCAGGGGGGACCCCATCCAGCCCGCACTGAGTTTCATTCCTACCACCTTAGGAAAAAGTCATTATTTTGAGGCTTAGAAGTCATTTCTGCAATTCCCATAGAAAATCAACGGCGTCTCTAATTGAATTGTGTGGAGCGCATATCAGGTGGGTTTTCTCTGCCGGCTTAAGAGATACACGTGAAACTAAAGCCTATCCTGGGTGCCTAGGGTGCCTGTAATCCAATCCGCACTGAATTTCATTTCTAGCACATAGCCAAAAAATCGCCCCATTGACTTACATTGGAGTGCAGAAAAGGTCATTTTTTCTCGGTCCCTTTAAGAGGTAGGAGTTAAACAAGCTTAGGTCTGTGGTGCCCAGAGGGGACCCCATCCAGCCCGCACTGAGTTTCATTCCTACCACCTTAGGAAAAAAAGTCATTATTTTGAGGCTTAGAAGTCATTTCTGCAATTCCCATAGAAAATCAACGGCGTCTCTATTCAATTGTGTGGAGCGCATATCAGGTGGGTTTTCTCTGCCGGCTTAAGAGATACACGTGAAACTAAAGTCGATCCTGGGTGCCTAGGGTGCCTGTCATCCAATCCGCACTGAATTTCATTTCTAGCACATAGCCAAAAAATCGCCCCATTGACTTACATTGGAGTGCAGAAAAGGTCATTTTTTATCGGTCCCTTTAAGAGGTAGGAGTTAAACAAGCTTAGGTCTGCGGTGCCCAGGGGGGACCCCATCCAGCCCGCACTGAGTTTCATTCCTACCACCTTAGGAAAAAAAGTCATTATTTTGAGGCTTAGAAGTCATTTCTGCAATTCCCATAGAAAATCAACGGCGTCTCTAATTCAATTGTGTGGAGCGCATATCAGGTGGGTTTTCTCTGCCGGCTTAAGAGATACACGTGAAACTAAAGCCTATCCTGGGTGCCTAGGGTGCCTGTAATCCAATCCGCACTGAATTTCATTTCTAGCACATAGCCAAAAAATCGCCCCATTGACTTACATTGGAGTGCAGAAAAGGTCATTTTTTCTCGGTCCCTTTAAGAGGTAGGAGTTAAACAAGCTTAGGTCTGCGGTGCCCAGGGGGGACCCCATCCATCCCGCACTGAGTTTCATTCCTACCACCTTAGGAAAAAAAGTCATTATTTTGAGGCTTAGAAGTCATTTCTGCAATTCCCATAGAAAATCAACGGCGTCTCTATTCAATTGTGTGGAGCGCATATCAGGTGGGTTTTCTCTGCCGGCTTAAGAGATACACGTGAAACTAAAGTCGATCCTGGGGGCCTAGGGTGCCTGTCATCCAATCCGCACTGAATTTAATTTCTAGCACATAGCCAAAAAATCGCCCCATTGACTTACATTGGAGTGCAGAAAAGGTCATTTTTTCTCGGTCCCTTTAAGAGGTAGGAGTTAAACAAGCTTAGGTCTGCGGTGCCCAGGGGGGACCCCATCCAGCCCGCACTGAGTTTCATTCCTACCACCTTAGGAAAAAAAGTCATTATTTTGAGGCTTAGAAGTCATTTCTGCAATTCCCATAGAAAATCAACGGCGTCTCTAATTCAATTGTGTGGAGCGCATATCAGGTGGGTTTTCTCTGCCGGCTTATGAGATACACGTGAAACTAAAGTCGATCCTGGGTGCCTAGGGTGCCTGTCATCCAATCCGCACTGAATTTCATTTCTAGCACATAGCCAAAAAATCGCCCCATTGACTTACATTGGAGTGCAGAAAAGGTCATTTTTTCTCGGTCCCTTTAAGAGGTAGGAGTTAAACAAGCTTAGGTCTGCGGTGCCCAGGGGGGACCCCATCCAGCCCGCACTGAGTTTCATTCCTACCACCTTAGGAAAAAAAGTCATTATTTTGAGGCTTAGAAGTCATTTCTGCAATTCCCATAGAAAATCAACGGCGTCTCTAATTCAATTGTGTGGAGCGCATATCAGGTGGGTTTTCTCTGCCGGCTTAAGAGATACACGTGAAATTAAGCCTATCCTGGGTGCCTAGGGTGCCTGTAATCCAATCCGCACTGAATTTTATTTCTAGCACATAGCCAAAAAATCGCCCCATTGACTTACATTGGAGTGCAGAAAAGGTCATTTTTTCTCGGTCCCTTTAAGAGGTAGGAGTTAAACAAGCTTAGGTCTGCGGTGCCCAGGGGGGACCCCATCCAGCCCGCACTGAGTTTCATTCCTACCACCTTAGGAAAAAAAGTCATTATTTTGAGGCTTAGAAGTCATTTCTGCAATTCCCATAGAAAATCAACGGCGTCTCTATTCAATTGTGTGGAGCGCATATCAGGTGGGTTTTCTCTGCCGGCTTAAGAGATACACGTGAAACTAAAGTCGATCCTGGGTGCCTAGGGTGCCTGTCATCCAATCCGCACTGAATTTCATTTCTAGCACATAGCCAAAAAATCGCCCCATTGACTTACATTGGAGTGCAGAAAAGGTCATTTTTTCTCGGTCCCTTTAAGAGGTAGGAGTTAAACAAGCTTAGGTCTGCGGTGCCCAGGGGGGACCCCATCCAGCCCGCACTGAGTTTCATTCCTACCACCTTAGGAAAAAAAGTCATTATTTTGAGGCTTAGAAGTCATTTCTGCAATTCCCATAGAAAATCAACGGCGTCTCTAATTCAATTGTGTGGAGCGCATATCAGGTGGGTTTTCTCTGCCGGCTTAAGAGATACACGTGAAACTAAAGCCTATCCTGGGTGCCTAGGGTGCCTGTAATCCAATCCGCACTGAATTTCATTTCTAGCACATAGCCAAAAAATCGCCCCATTGACTTACATTGGAGTGCAGAAAAGGTCATTTTTTCTCGGTCCCTTTAAGAGGTAGGAGTTAAACAAGCTTAGGTCTGCGGTGCCCAGGGGGGACCCCATCCAGCCCGCACTGAGTTTCATTCCTACCACCTTAGGAAAAAAAGTCATTATTTTGAGGCTTAGAAGTCATTTCTGCAATTCCCATAGAAAATCAACGGCGTCTCTAATTCAATTGTGTGGAGCGCATATCAGGTGGGTTTTCTCTGCCGGCTTAAGAGATACACGTGAAACTAAAGCCTATCCTGGGTGCCTAGGGTGCCTGTAATCCAATCCGCACTGAATTTCATTTCTAGCACATAGCCAAAAAATCGCCCCATTGACTTACATTGGAGTGCAGAAAAGGTCATTTTTTCTCGGTCCCTTTAAGAGGTAGGAGTTAAACAAGCTTAGGTCTGCGGTGCCCAGGGGGGACCCCATCCAGCCCGCACTGAGTTTCATTCCTACCACCTTAGGAAAAAAAGTCATTATTTTGAGGCTTAGAAGTCATTTCTGCAATTCCCATAGAAAATCAACGGCGTCTCTAATTCAATTGTGTGGAGCGCATATCAGGTGGGTTTTCTCTGCCGGCAGTAAGAGATACACGTGAAACTAAAGCCTATCCTGGGTGCCTAGGGTGCCTGTAATCCAATCCGCACTGAATTTCATTTCTAGCACATAGCAAAAAAATCGCCCCATTGACTTACATTGGAGTGCAGAAAAGGTCATTTTTTCTCGGTCCCTTTAAGAGGTAGGAGTTAAACAAGCTTAGGTCTGCGGTGCCCAGGGGGGACCCCATCCATCCCGCACTGAGTTTCATTCCTACCACCTTAGGAAAAAAAGTCATTATTTTGAGGCTTAGAAGTCATTTCTGCAATTCCCATAGAAAATCAACGGCGTCTCTAATTCAATTGTGTGGAGCGCATATCAGGTGGGTTTTCTCTGCCGGCTTAAGAGATACACGTGAAACTAAAGCCGATCCTGGGTGCCTAGGGTGCCTGTCATCCAATCCGCACTGAATTTCATTTCTAGCACATAGCCAAAAAATCGCCCCATTGACTTACATTGGAGTGCAGAAAAGGTCATTTTTTCTCGGTCCCTTTAAGAGGTAGGAGTTAAACAAGCTTAGGTCTGCGGTGCCCAGGGGGGACCCCATCCATCCCGCACTGAGTTTCATTCCTACCACCTTAGGAAAAAAAGTCATTATTTTGAGGCTTAGAAGTCATTTCTGCAATTCCCATAGAAAATCAACGGCGTCTCTAATTCAATTGTGTGGAGCGCATATCAGGTGGGTTTTCTCTGCCGGCTTAAGAGATACACGTGAAACTTAAGCCTATCCTGGGTGCCTAGGGTGCCTGTAATCCAATCCGCACTGAATTTATTTCTAGCACATAGCCAAAAAATCGCCCCATTGACTTACATTGGAGTGCAGAAAAGGTCATTTTTTCTCGGTCCCTTTAAGAGGTAGGAGTTAAACAAGCTTAGGTCTGCGGTGCCCAGGGGGGACCCCATCCAGCCCGCACTGAGTTTCATTCCTACCACCTTAGGAAAAAAAGTCATTATTTTGAGGCTTAGAAGTCATTTCTGCAATTCCCATAGAAAATCAACGGCGTCTCTATTCAATTGTGTGGAGCGCATATCAGGTGGGTTTTCTCTGCCGGCTTAAGAGATACACGTGAAACTAAAGTCGATCCTGGGTGCCTAGGGTGCCTGTCATCCAATCCGCACTGAATTTCATTTCTAGCACATAGCCAAAAAATCGCCCCATTGACTTACATTGGAGTGCAGAAAAGGTCATTTTTTCTCGGTCCCTTTAAGAGGTAGGAGTTAAACAAGCTTAGGTCTGCGGTGCCCAGGGGGGACCCCATCCAGCCCGCACTGAGTTTCATTCCTACCACCTTAGGAAAAAAAGTCATTATTTTGAGGCTTAGAAGTCATTTCTGCAATTCCCATAGAAAATCAACGGCGTCTCTAATTCAATTGTGTGGAGCGCATATCAGGTGGGTTTTCTCTGCCGGCTTAAGAGATACACGTGAAACTAAAGCCTATCCTGGGTGCCTAGGGTGCCTGTAATCCAATCCGCACTGAATTTCATTTCTAGCACATAGCCAAAAAATCGCCCCATTGACTTACATTGGAGTGCAGAAAAGGTCATTTTTTCTCGGTCCCTTTAAGAGGTAGGAGTTAAACAAGCTTAGGTCTGCGGTGCCCAGGGGGGACCCCATCCAGCCCGCACTGAGTTTCATTCCTACCACCTTAGGAAAAAAAGTCATTATTTTGAGGCTTAGAAGTCATTTCTGCAATTCCCATAGAAAATCAACGGCGTCTCTAATTCAATTGTGTGGAGCGCATATCAGGTGGGTTTTCTCTGCCGGCTTAAGAGATACACGTGAAACTAAAGCCTATCCTGGGTGCCTAGGGTGCCTGTAATCCAATCCGCACTGAATTTCATTTCTAGCACATAGCCAAAAAATCGCCCCATTGACTTACATTGGAGTGCAGAAAAGGTCATTTTTTCTCGGTCCCTTTAAGAGGTAGGATTTAAACAAGCTTAGGTCTGCGGTGCCCAGGGGGGACCCCATCCAGCCCGCACTGAGTTTCATTCCTACCACCTTAGGAAAAAAAGTCATTATTTTGAGGCTTAGAAGTCATTTCTGCAATTCCCATAGAAAATCAACGGGGTCTCTAATTCAATTGTGTGGAGCGCATATCAGGTGGGTTTTCTCTGCCGGCATAAGAGATACACGTGAAACTAAAGCCTATCCTGGGTGCCTAGGGTGCCTGTAATCCAATCCGCACTGAATTTCATTTTTAGCACATAGCAAAAAAATCGCCCCATTGACTTACATTGGAGTGCAGAAAAGGTCATTTTTTCTCGGTCCCTTTAAGAGGTAGGAGTTAAACAAGCTTAGGTCTGCGGTGCCCAGGGGGGACCCCATCCATCCCGCACTGAGTTTCATTCCTACCACCTTAGGAAAAAAAGTCATTATTTTGAGGCTTAGAAGTCATTTCTGCAATTCCCATAGAAAATCAACGGCGTCTCTAATTCAATTGTGTGGAGCGCATATCAGGTGGGTTTTCTCTGCCGGCTTAAGAGATACACGTGAAACTAAAGCCTATCCTGGGTGCCTAGGGTGCCTGTCATCCAATCCGCACTGAATTTCATTTCTAGCACATAGCCAAAAAATCGCCCCATTGACTTACATTGGAGTGCAGAAAAGGTCATTTTTTCTCGGTCCCTTTAAGAGGTAGGAGTTAAACAAGCTTAGGTCTGCGGTGCCCAGGGGGGACCCCATCCAGCCCGCACTGAGTTTCATTCCTACCACCTTAGGAAAAAGTCATTATTTTGAGGCTTAGAAGTCATTTCTGCAATTCCCATAGAAAATCAACGGCGTCTCTAATTCAATTGTGTGGAGCGCATATCAGGTGGGTTTTCTCTGCCGGCTTAAGAGATACACGTGAAACTAAAGTCGATCCTGGGTGCCTAGGGTGCCTGTCATCCAATCCGCACTGAATTTCATTTCTAGCACATAGCCAAAAAATCGCCCCATTGACTTACATTGGAGTGCAGAAAAGGTCATTTTTTATCGGTCCCTTTAAGAGGTAGGAGTTAAACAAGCTTAGGTCTGCGGTGCCCAGGGGGGACCCCATCCAGCCCGCACTGAGTTTCATTCCTACCACCTTAGGAAAAAAAGTCATTATTTTGAGGCTTAGAAGTCATTTCTGCAATTCCCATAGAAAATCAACGGCGTCTCTAATTCAATTGTGTGGAGCGCATATCAGGTGGGTTTTCTCTGCCGGCTTAAGAGATACACGTGAAACTAAAGCCTATCCTGGGTGCCTAGGGTGCCTGTAATCCAATCCGCACTGAATTTCATTTCTAGCACATAGCCAAAAAATCGCCCCATTGACTTACATTGGAGTGCAGAAAAGGTCATTTTTTCTCGGTCCCTTTAAGAGGTAGGAGTTAAACAAGCTTAGGTCTGCGGTGCCCAGGGGGGACCCCATCCATCCCGCACTGAGTTTCATTCCTACCACCTTAGGAAAAAAAGTCATTATTTTGAGGCTTAGAAGTCATTTCTGCAATTCCCATAGAAAATCAACGGCGTCTCTATTCAATTGTGTAGAGCGCATATCAGGTGGGTTTTCTCTGCCGGCTTAAGAGATACACGTGAAACTAAAGTCGATCCTGGGGGCCTAGGGTGCCTGTCATCCAATCCGCACTGAATTTAATTTCTAGCACATAGCCAAAAAATCGCCCCATTGACTTACATTGGAGTGCAGAAAAGGTCATTTTTTCTCGGTCCCTTTAAGAGGTAGGAGTTAAACAAGCTTAGGTCTGCGGTGCCCAGGGGGGACCCCATCCAGCCCGCACTGAGTTTCATTCCTACCACCTTAGGAAAAAAAGTCATTATTTTGAGGCTTAGAAGTCATTTCTGCAATTCCCATAGAAAATCAACGGCGTCTCTAATTCAATTGTGTGGAGCGCATATCAGGTGGGTTTTCTCTGCCGGCTTAAGAGATACACGTGAAACTAAAGTCGATCCTGGGTGCCTAGGGTGCCTGTCATCCAATCCGCACTGAATTTCATTTCTAGCACATAGCCAAAAAATCGCCCCATTGACTTACATTGGAGTGCAGAAAAGGTCATTTTTTATCGGTCCCTTTAAGAGGTAGGAGTTAAACAAGCTTAGGTCTGCGGTGCCCAGGGGGGACCCCATCCAGCCCGCACTGAGTTTCATTCCTACCACCTTAGGAAAAAAAGTCATTATTTTGAGGCTTAGAAGTCATTTCTGCAATTCCCATAGAAAATCAACGGCGTCTCTAATTCAATTGTGTGGAGCGCATATCAGGTGGGTTTTCTCTGCCGGCTTAAGAGATACACGTGAAATTAAGCCTATCCTGGGTGCCTAGGGTGCCTGTAATCCAATCCGCACTGAATTTTATTTCTAGCACATAGCCAAAAAATCGCCCCATTGACTTACATTGGAGTGCAGAAAAGGTCATTTTTTCTCGGTCCCTTTAAGAGGTAGGAGTTAAACAAGCTTAGGTCTGCGGTGCCCAGGGGGGACCCCATCCAGCCCGCACTGAGTTTCATTCCTACCACCTTAGGAAAAAAAGTCATTATTTTGAGGCTTAGAAGTCATTTCTGCAATTCCCATAGAAAATCAACGGCGTCTCTATTCAATTGTGTGGAGCGCATATCAGGTGGGTTTTCTCTGCCGGCTTAAGAGATACACGTGAAACTAAAGTCGATCCTGGGTGCCTAGGGTGCCTGTCATCCAATCCGCACTGAATTTCATTTCTAGCACATAGCCAAAAAATCGCCCCATTGACTTACATTGGAGTGCAGAAAAGGTCATTTTTTCTCGGTCCCTTTAAGAGGTAGGAGTTAAACAAGCTTAGGTCTGCGGTGCCCAGGGGGGACCCCATCCAGCCCGCACTGAGTTTCATTCCTACCACCTTAGGAAAAAAAGTCATTATTTTGAGGCTTAGAAGTCATTTCTGCAATTCCCATAGAAAATCAACGGCGTCTCTAATTCAATTGTGTGGAGCGCATATCAGGTGGGTTTTCTCTGCCGGCTTAAGAGATACACGTGAAACTAAAGCCTATCCTGGGTGCCTAGGGTGCCTGTAATCCAATCCGCACTGAATTTCATTTCTAGCACATAGCCAAAAAATCGCCCCATTGACTTACATTGGAGTGCAGAAAAGGTCATTTTTTCTCGGTCCCTTTAAGAGGTAGGATTTAAACAAGCTTAGGTCTGCGGTGCCCAGGGGGGACCCCATCCAGCCCGCACTGAGTTTCATTCCTACCACCTTAGGAAAAAAAGTCATTATTTTGAGGCTTAGAAGTCATTTCTGCAATTCCCATAGAAAATCAACGGCGTCTCTAATTCAATTGTGTGGAGCGCATATCAGGTGGGTTTTCTCTGCCGGCTTAAGAGATACACGTGAAACTAAAGCCTATCCTGGGTGCCTAGGGTGCCTGTAATCCAATCCGCACTGAATTTCATTTCTAGCACATAGCCAAAAAATCGCCCCATTGACTTACATTGGAGTGCAGAAAAGGTCATTTTTTCTCGGTCCCTTTAAGAGGTAGGAGTTAAACAAGCTTAGGTCTGCGGTGCCCAGGGGGGGCCCCATCCAGCCCGCACTGAGTTTCATTCCTACCACCTTAGGAAAAAAAGTCATTATTTTGAGGCTTAGAAGTCATTTCTGCAATTCCCATAGAAAATCAACGGCGTCTCTAATTCAATTGTGTGGAGCGCATATCAGGTGGGTTTTCTCTGCCGGCTTAAGAGATACACGTGAAACTAAAGTCGATCCTGGGTGCCTAGGGTGCCTGTAATCCAATCCGCACTGAATTTCATTTCTAGCACATAGCCAAAAAATCGCCCCATTGACTTACATTGGAGTGCAGAAAAGGTCATTTTTTCTCGGTCCCTTTAAGAGGTAGGAGTTAAACAAGCTTAGGTCTGCGGTGCCCAGGGGGGACCCCATCCAGCCCGCACTGAGTTTCATTCCTACCACCTTAGGAAAAAAAGTCATTATTTTGAGGCTTAGAAGTCATTTCTGCAATTCCCATAGAAAATCAACGGCGTCTCTAATTCAATTGTGTGGAGCGCATATCAGGTGGGTTTTCTCTGCCGGCTTAAGAGATACACGTGAAACTAAAGCCTATCCTGGGTGCCTAGGGTGCCTGTAATCCAATCCGCACTGAATTTCATTTCTAGCACATAGCCAAAAAATCGCCCCATTGACTTACATTGGAGTGCAGAAAAGGTCATTTTTTCTCGGTCCCTTTAAGAGGTAGGAGTTAAACAAGCTTAGGTCTGCGGTGCCCAGGGGGGACCCCATCCATCCCGCATTGAGTTTCATTCCTACCACCTTAGGAAAAAAAGTCATTATTTTGAGGCTTAGAAGTCATTTCTGCAATTCCCATAGAAAATCAACGGCGTCTCTATTCAATTGTGTGGAGCGCATATCAGGTGGGTTTTCTCTGCCGGCTTAAGAGATACACGTGAAACTAAAGTCGATCCTGGGTGCCTAGGGTGCCTGTCATCCAATCCGCACTGAATTTCATTTCTAGCACATAGCCAAAAAATCGCCCCATTGACTTACATTGGAGTGCAGAAAAGGTCATTTTTTCTCGGTCCCTTTAAGAGGTAGGAGTTAAACAAGCTTAGGTCTGCGGTGCCCAGGGGGGACCCCATCCAGCCCGCACTGAGTTTCATTCCTACCACCTTAGGAAAAAAGTCATTATTTTGAGGCTTAGAAGTCATTTCTGCAATTCCCATAGAAAATCAACGGCGTCTCTAATTCAATTGTGTGGAGCGCATATCAGGTGGGTTTTCTCTGCCGGCTTAAGAGATACACGTGAAACTAAAGCCTATCCTGGGTGCCTAGGGTGCCTGTAATCCAATCCGCACTGAATTTCATTTCTAGCACATAGCCAAAAAATCGCCCCATTGACTTACATTGGAGTGCAGAAAAGGTCATTTTTTCTCGGTCCCTTTAAGAGGTAGGATTTAAACAAGCTTAGGTCTGCGGTGCCCAGGGGGGACCCCATCCAGCCCGCACTGAGTTTCATTCCTACCACCTTAGGAAAAAAAGTCATTATTTTGAGGCTTAGAAGTCATTTCTGCAATTCCCATAGAAAATCAACGGCGTCTCTAATTCAATTGTGTGGAGCGCATATCAGGTGGGTTTTCTCTGCCGGCTTAAGAGATACACGTGAAACTAAAGCCTATCCTGGGTGCCTAGGGTGCCTGTAATCCAATCCGCACTGAATTTCATTTCTAGCACATAGCCAAAAAATCGCCCCATTGACTTACATTGGAGTGCAGAAAAGGTCATTTTTTCTCGGTCCCTTTAAGAGGTAGGAGTTAAACAAGCTTAGGTCTGCGGTGCCCAGGGGGGACCCCATCCAGCCCGCACTGAGTTTCATTCCTACCACCTTAGGAAAAAAAGTCATTATTTTGAGGCTTAGAAGTCATTTCTGCAATTCCCATAGAAAATCAACGGCGTCTCTAATTCAATTGTGTGGAGCGCATATCAGGTGGGTTTTCTCTGCCGGCTTAAGAGATACACGTGAAACTAAAGTCGATCCTGGGTGCCTAGGGTGCCTGTAATCCAATCCGCACTGAATTTCATTTCTAGCACATAGCCAAAAAATCGCCCCATTGACTTACATTGGAGTGCAGAAAAGGTCATTTTTTCTCGGTCCCTTTAAGAGGTAGGAGTTAAACAAGCTTAGGTCTGCGGTGCCCAGGGGGGACCCCATCCAGCCCGCACTGAGTTTCATTCCTACCACCTTAGGAAAAAAAGTCATTATTTTGAGGCTTAGAAGTCATTTCTGCAATTCCCATAGAAAATCAACGGCGTCTCTAATTCAATTGTGTGGAGCGCATATCAGGTGGGTTTTCTCTGCCGGCTTAAGAGATACACGTGAAACTAAAGCCTATCCTGGGTGCCTAGGGTGCCTGTAATCCAATCCGCACTGAATTTCATTTCTAGCACATAGCCAAAAAATCGCCCCATTGACTTACATTGGAGTGCAGAAAAGGTCATTTTTTCTCGGTCCCTTTAAGAGGTAGGAGTTAAACAAGCTTAGGTCTGCGGTGCCCAGGGGGGACCCCATCCATCCCGCATTGAGTTTCATTCCTACCACCTTAGGAAAAAAAGTCATTATTTTGAGGCTTAGAAGTCATTTCTGCAATTCCCATAGAAAATCAACGGCGTCTCTATTCAATTGTGTGGAGCGCATATCAGGTGGGTTTTCTCTGCCGGCTTAAGAGATACACGTGAAACTAAAGTCGATCCTGGGGGCCTAGGGTGCCTGTCATCCAATCCGCACTGAATTTAATTTCTAGCACATAGCCAAAAAATCGCCCCATTGACTTACATTGGAGTGCAGAAAAGGTCATTTTTTCTCGGTCCCTTTAAGAGGTAGGAGTTAAACAAGCTTAGGTCTGCGGTGCCCAGGGGGGACCCCATCCAGCCCGCACTGAGTTTCATTCCTACCACCTTAGGAAAAAAAGTCATTATTTTGAGGCTTAGAAGTCATTTCTGCAATTCCCATAGAAAATCAACGGCGTCTCTAATTCAATTGTGTGGAGCGCATATCAGGTGGGTTTTCTCTGCCGGCTTAAGAGATACACGTGAAACTAAAGTCGATCCTGGGTGCCTAGGGTGCCTGTCATCCAATCCGCACTGAATTTCATTTCTAGCACATAGCCAAAAAATCGCCCCATTGACTTACATTGGAGTGCAGAAAAGGTCATTTTTTCTCGGTCCCTTTAAGAGGTAGGAGTTAAACAAGCTTAGGTCTGCGGTGCCCAGGGGGGACCCCATCCAGCCCGCACTGAGTTTCATTCCTACCACCTTAGGAAAAAAAGTCATTATTTTGAGGCTTAGAAGTCATTTCTGCAATTCCCATAGAAAATCAACGGCGTCTCTAATTCAATTGTGTGGAGCGCATATCAGGTGGGTTTTCTCTGCCGGCTTAAGAGATACACGTGAAACTTAAGCCTATCCTGGGTGCCTAGGGTGCCTGTAATCCAATCCGCACTGAATTTCATTTCTAGCACATAGCCAAAAAATCGCCCCATTGACTTACATTGGAGTGCAGAAAAGGTCATTTTTTCTCGGTCCCTTTAAGAGGTAGGAGTTAAACAAGCTTAGGTCTGCGGTGCCCAGGGGGGACCCCATCCAGCCCGCACTGAGTTTCATTCCTACCACCTTAGGAAAAAAAGTCATTATTTTGAGGCTTAGAAGTCATTTCTGCAATTCCCATAGAAAATCAACGGCGTCTCTATTCAATTGTGTGGAGCGCATATCAGGTGGGTTTTCTCTGCCGGCTTAAGAGATACACGTGAAACTAAAGTCGATCCTGGGTGCCTAGGGTGCCTGTCATCCAATCCGCACTGAATTTCATTTCTAGCACATAGCCAAAAAATCGCCCCATTGACTTACATTGGAGTGCAGAAAAGGTCATTTTTTCTCGGTCCCTTTAAGAGGTAGGAGTTAAACAAGCTTAGGTCTGCGGTGCCCAGGGGGGACCCCATCCAGCCCGCACTGAGTTTCATTCCTACCACCTTAGGAAAAAAAGTCATTATTTTGAGGCTTAGAAGTCATTTCTGCAATTCCCATAGAAAATCAACGGCGTCTCTAATTCAATTGTGTGGAGCGCATATCAGGTGGGTTTTCTCTGCCGGCTTAAGAGATACACGTGAAACTAAAGCCTATCCTGGGTGCCTAGGGTGCCTGTAATCCAATCCGCACTGAATTTCATTTCTAGCACATAGCCAAAAAATCGCCCCATTGACTTACATTGGAGTGCAGAAAAGGTAATTTTTTCTCGGTCCCTTTAAGAGGTAGGAGTTAAACAAGCTTAGGTCTGCGGTGCCCAGGGGGGACCCCATCCAGCCCGCACTGAGTTTCATTCCTACCACCTTAGGAAAAAAAGTCATTATTTTGAGGCTTAGAAGTCATTTCTGCAATTCCCATAGAAAATCAACGGCGTCTCTAATTCAATTGTGTGGAGCGCATATCAGGTGGGTTTTCTCTGCCGGCTTAAGAGATACACGTGAAACTAAAGCCTATCCTGGGTGCCTAGGGTGCCTGTAATCCAATCCGCACTGAATTTCATTTCTAGCACATAGCCAAAAAATCGCCCCATTGACTTACATTGGAGTGCAGAAAAGGTCATTTTTTCTCGGTCCCTTTAAGAGGTAGGAGTTAAACAAGCTTACGGTCTGCGGTGCCCAGGGGGGACCCCATCCAGCCCGCACTGAGTTTCATTCCTACCACCTTAGGAAAAAAAGTCATTATTTTGAGGCTTAGAAGTCATTTCTGCAATTCCCATAGAAAATCAACGGCGTCTCTAATTCAATTGTGTGGAGCGCATATCAGGTGGGTTTTCTCTGCCGGCATTAAGAGATACACGTGAAACTAAAGCCTATCCTGGGTGCCTAGGGTGCCTGTCATCCAATCCGCACTGAATTTCATTTCTAGCACATAGCCAAAAAATCGCCCCATTGACTTACATTGGAGTGCAGAAAAGGTCATTTTTTCTCGGTCCCTTTAAGAGGTAGGAGTTAAACAAGCTTAGGTCTGCGGTGCCCAGGGGGGACCCCATCCAGCCCGCACTGAGTTTCATTCCTACCACCTTAGGAAAAAAAGTCATTATTTTGAGGCTTAGAAGTCATTTCTGCAATTCCCATAGAAAATCAACGGCGTCTCTAATTCAATTGTGTGGAGCGCATATCAGGTGGGTTTTCTCTGCCGGCTTAAGAGATACACGTGAAACTAAAGCCTATCCTGGGTGCCTAGGGTGCCTGTCATCCAATCCGCACTGAATTTCATTTCTAGCACATAGCCAAAAAATCGCCCCATTGACTTACATTGGAGTGCAGAAAAGGTCATTTTTTCTCGGTCCCTTTAAGAGGTAGGAGTTAAACAAGCTTAGGTCTGCGGTGCCCAGGGGGGACCCCATCCAGCCCGCACTGAGTTTCATTCCTTCCACCTTAGGAAAAAAAGTCATTATTTTGAGGCTTAGAAGTCATTTCTGCAATTCCCATAGAAAATCAACGGCGTCTCTAATTGCAATTGTGTGGAGCGCATATCAGGTGGGTTTTCTCTGCCGGCTTAAGAGATACACGTGAAACTTAAGCCTATCCTGGGTGCCTAGGGTGCCTGTAATCCAATCCGCACTGAATTTCATTTCTAGCACATAGCCAAAAAATCGCCCCATTGACTTACATTGGAGTGCAGAAAAGGTCATTTTTTCTCGGTCCCTTTAAGAGGTAGGAGTTAAACAAGCTTAGGTCTGCGGTGCCCAGGGGGGACCCCATCCAGCCCGCACTGAGTTTCATTCCTACCACCTTAGGAAAAAAAGTCATTATTTTGAGGCTTAGAAGTCATTTCTGCAATTCCCATAGAAAATCAACGGCGTCTCTAATTCAATTGTGTGGAGCGCATATCAGGTGGGTTTTCTCTGCCGGCATAAGAGATACACGTGAAACTAAAGCCGATCCTGGGTGCCTAGGGTGCCTGTCATCCAATCCGCACTGAATTTCATTTCTAGCACATAGCCAAAAAAATCGCCCCATTGACTTACATTGGAGTGCAGAAAAGGTCATTTTTTCTCGGTCCCTTTAAGAGGTAGGAGTTAAACAAGCTTAGGTCTGCGGTGCCCAGGGGGGACCCCATCCATCCCGCACTGAGTTTCATTCCTACCACCTTAGGAAAAAAAGTCATTATTTTGAGGCTTAGAAGTCATTTCTGCAATTCCCATAGAAAATCAACGGCGTCTCTAATTCAATTGTGTGGAGCGCATATCAGGTGGGTTTTCTCTGCCGGCTTAAGAGATACACGTGAAACTAAAGCCTATCCTGGGTGCCTAGGGTGCCTGTAATCCAATCCGCACTGAATTTCATTTCTAGCACATAGCCAAAAAATCGCCCCATTGACTTACATTGGAGTGCAGAAAAGGTCATTTTTTCTCGGTCCCTTTAAGAGGTAGGAGTTAAACAAGCTTAGGTCTGCGGTGCCCAGGGGGGACCCCATCCAGCCCGCACTGAGTTTCATTCCTACCACCTTAGGAAAAAAAGTCATTATTTTGAGGCTTAGAAGTCATTTCTGCAATTCCCATAGAAAATCAACGGCGTCTCTAATTCAATTGTGTGGAGCGCATATCAGGTGGGTTTTCTCTGCCGGATTAAGAGATACACGTGAAACTAAAGCCTATCCTGGGTGCCTAGGGTGCCTGTAATCCAATCCGCACTGAATTTCATTTCTAGCACATAGCCAAAAAATCGCCCCATTGACTTACATTGGAGTGCAGAAAAGGTCATTTTTTCTCGGTCCCTTTAAGAGGTAGGATTTAAACAAGCTTACGTCTGCGGTGCCCAGGGGGGACCCCATCCAGCCCGCACTGAGTTTCATTCCTACCACCTTAGGAAAAAAAGTCATTATTTTGAGGCTTAGAAGTCATTTCTGCAATTCCCATAGAAAATCAACGGCGTCTCTAATTCAATTGTGTGGAGCGCATATCAGGTGGGTTTTCTCTGCCGGCTTAAGAGATACACGTGAAACTAAAGCCTATCCTGGGTGCCTAGGGTGCCTGTAATCCAATCCGCACTGAATTTCATTTCTAGCACATAGCCAAAAAATCGCCCCATTGACTTACATTGGAGTGCAGAAAAGGTAATTTTTTCTCGGTCCCTTTAAGAGGTAGGAGTTAAACAAGCTTAGGTCTGCGGTGCCCAGGGGGGACCCCATCCAGCCCGCACTGAGTTTCATTCCTACCACCTTAGGAAAAAAAGTCATTATTTTGAGGCTTAGAAGTCATTTCTGCAATTCCCATAGAAAATCAACGGCGTCTCTAATTGAATTGTGTGGAGCGCATATCAGGTGGGTTTTCTCTGCCGGCTTAAGAGATACACGTGAAACTTAAGCCTATCCTGGGTGCCTAGGGTGCCTGTAATCCAATCCGCACTGAATTTCATTTCTAGCACATAGCCAAAAAATCGCCCCATTGACTTACATTGGAGTGCAGAAAAGGTCATTTTTTCTCGGTCCCTTTAAGAGGTAGGAGTTAAACAAGCTTACGGTCTGCGGTGCCCAGGGGGGACCCCATCCAGCCCGCACTGAGTTTCATTCCTACCACCTTAGGAAAAAAAGTCATTATTTTGAGGCTTAGAAGTCATTTCTGCAATTCCCATAGAAAATCAACGGCGTCTCTAATTCAATTGTGTGGAGCGCATATCAGGTGGGTTTTCTCTGCCGGCATTAAGAGATACACGTGAAACTAAAGCCTATCCTGGGTGCCTAGGGTGCCTGTAATCCAATCCGCACTGAATTTCATTTCTAGCACATAGCCAAAAAATCGCCCCATTGACTTACATTGGAGTGCAGAAAAGGTCATTTTTTCTCGGTCCCTTTAAGAGGTAGGAGTTAAACAAGCTTAGGTCTGCGGTGCCCAGGGGGGACCCCATCCATCCCGCACTGAGTTTCATTCCTACCACCTTAGGAAAAAAAGTCATTATTTTGAGGCTTAGAAGTCATTTCTGCAATTCCCATAGAAAATCAACGGCGTCTCTAATTCAATTGTGTGGAGCGCATATCAGGTGGGTTTTCTCTGCCGGCTTAAGAGATACACGTGAAACTAAAGCCTATCCTGGGTGCCTAGGGTGCCTGTAATCCAATCCGCACTGAATTTCATTTCTAGCACATAGCCAAAAAAATCGCCCCATTGACTTACATTGGAGTGCAGAAAAGGTCATTTTTTCTCGGTCCCTTTAAGAGGTAGGAGTTAAACAAGCTTAGGTCTGCGGTGCCCAGGGGGGACCCCATCCAGCCCGCACTGAGTTTCATTCCTACCACCTTAGGAAAAAAAGTCATTATTTTGAGGCTTAGAAGTCATTTCTGCAATTCCCATAGAAAATCAACGGCGTCTCTAATTCAATTGTGTGGAGCGCATATCAGGTGGGTTTTCTCTGCCGGCTTAAGAGATACACGTGAAACTAAAGTCGATCCTGGGTGCCTAGGGTGCCTGTCATCCAATCCGCACTGAATTTCATTTCTAGCACATAGCCAAAAAATCGCCCCATTGACTTACATTGGAGTGCAGAAAAGGTCATTTTTTCTCGGTCCCTTTAAGAGGTAGGAGTTAAACAAGCTTAGGTCTGCGGTGCCCAGGGGGGACCCCATCCAGCCCGCACTGAGTTTCATTCCTACCACCTTAGGAAAAAAAGTCATTATTTTGAGGCTTAGAAGTCATTTCTGCAATTCCCATAGAAAATCAACGGCGTCTCTAATTCAATTGTGTGGAGCGCATATCAGGTGGGTTTTCTCTGCCGGCTTAAGAGATACACGTGAAACTAAAGCCTATCCTGGGTGCCTAGGGTGCCTGTAATCCAATCCGCACTGAATTTCATTTCTAGCACATAGTCAAAAAATCGCCCCATTGACTTACATTGGAGTGCAGAAAAGGTCATTTTTTCTCGGTCCCTTTAAGAGGTAGGAGTTAAACAAGCTTAGGTCTGCGGTGCCCAGGGGGGACCCCATCCAGCCCGCACTGAGTTTCATTCCTACCACCTTAGGAAAAAAAGTCATTATTTTGAGGCTTAGAAGTCATTTCTGCAATTCCCATAGAAAATCAACGGCAGGGCGTGGCTTGAAGCGCCGATGGGAAGTCGCATGTGAGAGCTGCTCCGTCTCCGGCCATCAGATACAGAGGAATTGTGGCAGCTTGAGGACCCCCAGAACGGATTAAAGAGATGGCTAAAGAAGAGAAACCCTCCAGGCAGAAAGTGATGCAATCTGGAGCACAACAAGAGCAGTGTGAAAGAAGACATGGCAGAACAGAATAAGAAAGATGGAAAGACTATTATTAAAGAAGGGAAACTGGTTGTTAAAGATCCAATACAAAAAAGACCACTAGCTGTACCTATCAACAGTGATAAAGGAGAAAGTAAAGCCATTAGTTTAACTAACTCTCAAGGAAAACAGCAAGGGACAATGTCCACTTTAAATCAGCAAAATTCACAGGCACCTATCTTTATGGCTGATATTTCACAAGAAATTGATCTTCAAACTAAAGAAGAGATCAGAACTGATAACAAAAATTTACAAGAAATAACGTTACATGCCAATACAAAACAAGAAAATAACAAATCTTCTTGTAATGATTCTCCTGCAGTAAGACCTAAAACTAACACGAAACTTCAGCAACAAACGCAAACAGGTCACCTCATCAAAATTACTTGCCCTTCATTACCAAAGACCAAATCAGTGGTTTCATCACAACAGCAGTCTAAAGATACTGAGAAGGTTACCTCTAGAGATTTCATCACAAATGAACCTGTTCATATGACTTTATCAAAAGACCAAGAAACGAAAAGTAAATATTTGCTCTCTATTAATGATTCAAAATCTACAAATAACAAACCATCTACAAATGTTGTGCCTAAAGAAAATATTAAGACATATCATAAACCTGATACAGAATTTGGTTCTGATGATATGGAGATTACGAATGCAGATAATCATATGAAACAAAATAAAGTTGTATCTCAGGACATTCTTTCATCTAACAAACCAATGCAACAAAAACGAATCTCACAAGATTCGGATACTTCTGATGACTCCCCGACACCATTAGATTCTGATTTGGATGACACACCACCAACAAAAAGAAAGCTTATAAAAACACCTTTCAAAGCAAAACTAGATAAATCTTTCTACATACAGGATGATTCTTCAGATGAGTCTGCATCTTCCACAGGCTCAGTTATACATAAACCAACATCTATTGCTGCTACACCTACCCCATCTGTAGAGGCGGCTCTAAAAGATATACAAGACTACCCAGGGCTACAGTCCTTATATACTCTGCTAACGATTTCCAATAAACAAGGCCTTGATAATTTGGCTAAAGATCTTAAAGAAACATGGCAGAAAGATCTTTCAAAAGTTCAAAGCAGAGTTTCGACATTAGAAAAAAAGTCAACTTTTTTAGAAAAGTCTAACACCAAACATGAAGATCAACTAAAAGAATTGACAGACAAAGTGGATACACTTACAATTTCCCAGAAAATGCTTATCAATAGAATGGACGACATCGAAAACAGGAATCGCAGAAACAATGTCAGGATCAGAAGATTATCAGAAGACATAAAAGCAACCGAACTACATGGTGCCATTTCTTCCATCTTTAACAGTATTTTAAACAGACCAATAGAAACACCCATTGAACTTGACAGACTACATAGGGCCTTGAAACCCAAAGGATTAGACCCCAAGAAACCACGGGATGTAATTTGCAGAATTCATTTTTATAAACTGAAAGAAGAAATTATGATCAGAGCTAGAAAATTTCATGATATTGAATTCAAAGGTTCCAATATTCTATTATTTAACGATCTATCCTTGCTTACACTCAGGCAAAGAACATCTTTAAAGCCTCTTATTCAAATTTTACAAGACAGAAATATACCTTACAAGTGGAGCTTTCCATTTGCTTTATCTGTGAAACTAGCAAATAGAATAATTACTCTCAGAGAACCAAATGACCTACCAAGCTTTTTAGCTACATTGGATCTACCAGATCTGAATTTAAAGGACTGGATAGATCTACATGGTGCGATGTTGCTTCCGCCTCGGAGTTTCGATTCATCCTCCCGTCAGAGTTCAACCTACGAACCAGTGAGAGAAGGACCATCACCGTTACCTCAAAGAGAAAGGAAGTCTCGGAAATGAATAAGGTCTTCTATGGAACTTATAAGCAAACTGGTTTCTACTTTGATTATAATTTCTTTTGTTTGTGGATTTTCTTCTAATATCTGTATTTAAGGCTTTTCTAACTGTAATATTGAGCGGTAATCTTAATATTCCTATTATCCTTCTTAATAGATAATTTTCTCTTGTAGAATTAAAATGGTTAATTGTTTTCACATTAGAGCTTTAATTACTATAACTCTCTTTAAGAAGTTCTGGTATGGTATATTTATATAGAGTTACTCCTTTAACACTTTTAATTTTTATGGTAATATAAGGCCTGGACAACTTATGTTATTTTATTCTCTCGGCGCCTCAATCCACCCACCCAATAGGGGTCTTGATTTCAAGACGTTGTGACTATAGTCACATATAGTACTAACGCGTATATTGACTAAAATATACGCTTTCTTTTTAGTTTAGTCTGTTTTATACGACTTGTACCGGTTTAGTTTTTTTTTTTTTTCATTGGATTATTTTAATTTAATTTTGTTACTTTCTTTCTTTCTCTTCTGGTGCACAGCAGTTGTGATAGGCCTTGACATCTCGGATCCAACCACCTTTTGAACACAAAACTCTCCTATCAGTTTTAAACGATAGTACTCTAAACATCTAAGTGAGTATTAATATTTGCACAAGGATGGACATAATTTTTTGCTCTTTAAATGTTAATGGATTTAATGCTCCAGAAAAAAGGTCCAATATATTACATACTTTACATAAGCAAAAAGCCAAAATTGTTTCCCTCCAGGAGACACATTTTAAAAATGGAAAACTACCCGATTTATCAAAAAATAAATACTTTAATACATGGGCCCATGCTACATCCACACAAAAAAAGACGAAAGGGGTGTCTATTGGATTTCATAGAACGCTACCTATACAAATTTTAGATTCCAAAGTAGATCCTGACGGTAGATTTATTTTCCTCAACTGCTTATTAATGGATGATACTTTTACGATTGCGAGTATATATGCTCCTAATTATGACCAAATTTCATTTCTTATAGAGACTTTACAGGATTTGCACTCTTTTGCCAAAGGTCATATAATTTTAGGAGGAGATTTCAATGTACCTTTAAATCCTCCTGTAGATTCATCTACAGGAAAGTCCAAAATTCCTTATAAAAGAATTAGAGCATTACAAAGAACTTTGAAAGAACTCACATTATATGACACTTGGAGAATTGCAAATCCCACAACCCAAGACTATTCACACTATTCTGCTGCTACGAATACATACAACAGGATAGATTTTATCTTTTCATCACATGATATGCTTAGTTTTTTGAAAAATTCCAACATAGGAAATATAATTTTTTCGGATCATGCACCCATATATTCAGCTTTTACTCTTCTCCCTAAGACCAAATTTAGCTATAATTGGAAACTTAATGAAACACTACTAGATGATTTGGTATGTGTAACAGCTTTAAAAGACACATTCGAAACTTTTAAAATAGCTCACGAAAAAGACCCCACATCTGCACCAATAAAATGGGAAGCTTTAAAAGCAATGATAAGAGGCACTTTGATCTCACAAGGAGTTAGATTAAAAAAAGAGAACACAAAACAACTTTCTGATTTATTCAGTAAACTACATGCACTAGAATTAGCTCATAAGAAATCCAGATTGAAAGATACTTTAGCAGAACTTAATGAGATCAGATGTAAGATAAACAACATGCTCCATAAGAAATATAAACAGGTGGTACAAGTTTGTGGAAAAAAATTTTATGTTTGGAATAATAAACCAGGTAAATTCCTGGCTAATGCTTTGAAAAATAAAAAGGCGGCTAATACCATTGCTTCTATTAAGACAGCCCAAGGAGTAATTGCTTACAAAACAGAAATTATAGCTGACACGTTTTGTAAATATTATAAAAATCTTTATCAACTTCCATCTCCAAATCAGATAAATCCACCACCTTCTCCTCTACTATCGTTAACCCAATATATCAACAACACAAAATTACCAACTATTCCAGAGGAGACAAAAGCTAATCTTGAAAAAGATTTCACATTGGAGGAAATTAAGGAAGTAATAAAACTTCTACCTTCAGGTAAGAGCCCAGGCCCAGACGGCTACACAGCGAAATATTATAAGCAGTTTGCTGACTTTATTGCTCCTTATTTGGTAAACTCATTCAATTCCATTTCTGATAAACAAACTTTTCCACCTACTTTCTTAGAAGCATTTATCTCTGTGATCCCTAAAGAAGGAAAAGATCATAACATCTGTAGCAATTACAGACCAATTTCGCTTTTAAATATTGACACCAAAATCTTTTCCAAAGCAATAGCACTGAGATTGACCCCACTCCTTGAATCTCTAATCAACCCGGACCAAGTAGGCTTCATTAGCAACAGAGAGGCCAAAGATAACACCCTACGAGCCTTTATATTAGCAAATTTTGCTCATAACACCAAATTAAGATCTGTATTCCTGGCATTGGATGCTGAAAAGGCTTTCGACCGGGTTGATTGGAGATTCATGGAGGCTACGCTTAGACAAATTGGATTAGGCCCAGCAATGTTAACAAAAATTTTATCCTTATATACCTCCCCTAGCGCAAGAATCAAAATCAATGGTACCCTATCAGAGAGAGTATATATTAAAAATGGGACGAGACAGGGTTGCCCGCTTTCTCCATTATTGTATACACTGTGCATGGAACATCTATTAATAGCAATCAGAGACAACCCAAATATTGAAGGTATTAAGATTGGAAATAATCACCATCTATGCTCTGCATATGCGGATGATTTATTACTGTTTATTACTAAACCACAGATTTCCCTACCATCGTTATTAATGACGATACGAGAATATGCCTATTACAGTAATTATAAACTTAATACAAGCAAATGCGAAGCATATTGTATAAGTATGTCAGACAAAGACAAGGAAAATTTTAAAGGAAGCTTTCCCTTTAACTGGTGCTCGGATTCATTCAATTATCTTGGCACTCACGTCACTATTTCTCAGGATGCTATCATTAATAAAAATATTAAACCTTTAATAAAAAATATTAAAGAAAACTTATCGTCCTGGAATAAAAAAGAGTTTTCCTGGATGGGCAGAGTAAATATTATAAAGATGAATGTAATGCCCAGAATTTTATATATTTTTCAAACAGTTCCAGCAATTCTCAATCGCTCTTTGTTATCCAAAATGAATTCTATAATTACTAAATTTATATGGGCGAATAAACCTGCCCGAATTAAAACAAAAATTTTGATAAGACCAAAAGTTGAAGGAGGCATGGCCTTACCGAGTTGTAAACATTATTACATAGCATCCATATTAAATAGGGTAAGCGACTGTTTTCATTTGAGGAATTATAAATCCTGGATAAAACTTGAAACGGAAATTACTAAATTCGATACTTCAGCAATCCTATGGACTCCCAAAATCTTTTTAAAAGATTTTATTTTGCTTTCTCAATCACCAGTTAGCGCTACAATAATGCATGTAGCAAAAGCTTACACAGAAGATACGAAAAATATTTACAGAACAGATGGACCTCTTATTCCATTGGGAAATAATCCGAGATTTCTACCAGCACTTCATGCAAAAAGCTTTTTAGGGATTCCAACCAATGAAGCAATAACCTTTCATAATCTCTTTGACAAAAATAAGCTTAAATCGATTGAAGATCTTCCTTTTAAGGACAATAGAAATTTTAGTGATTCTGTAACAGAACAAAAGCAATACTTACAACTACAATCATTTATAACCAGACAAAAGGATATCTTACAACTTAATAGAAAACTTCTCCCTTTTGAAAAAATTTGTGTAGCTGATTCGAGCATGTCTAAAGCTATATCCAAATTATATGCTTTATTAGTGGCAGACATAGATGGAGATTACCCAGATTACATAGGAAATTGGGAGAAAGAGTTAGGCACAAAATTTTCAGATGACAATATCCAGAAAGCTTTTTATTTTTCATATAAGACTTCGATTTCCTGTAATTTACAGGAAAAAAATTTCAAAGTCCTATCAAGGTGGTATATGGTCCCGACAAAAATCAAAATAATGTTTCCCAAAAGTAATGATCTTTGCTGGAGATGCAATAAAGAGAAAGGTTCCATGCAACATATTTGGTGGAGCTGCCCATTGATTCAAAAGTTTTGGTCGGATCTAGTAGATGTGATTAACCAAATGTCAGAAATTCACATCTCTAACACTTTACAACAAGTACTTTTATTAATGATTCCTTTCTCGTATAAAGCTTTTAAAAATTCCCCAATCGGTTTCTGGTTAACAGCGGCAAAAGCAGTTATAGCCAGACGATGGAAAACGACCCAGATCCCTTCTTTGAAGGATTGGGCAGAAGAAGTGAACTGTTACTATAGATTAGAGGAATTACTTGCAGAAGATAATGATAAAAATCTAAACTTTACAAGTCGTTGGCTGGGGTGGACCACTTGGAGGGAAAATAACAAACATATTTTTACTTCATCATAAAGATCTCTTTATCCAAACAGATTCATCTTTATAAGAGACATCCTTGTGCATATTTAATTTAAGAGGTATGGCTCCGAGATGCCAAGAGAAGAAAATGTGAATTGATCATAATTGAAATAAATAGTTATTTGCACCTAATATCATTTTGTGAATATACTATACCCTAATAATAATTGGCTGTACACCATTTTATTTTATTTTCCCTTTTCGTTTTTCTTTTTCTCTTTTCTTCTGTTCCCTCTTTTATTATATTATTTTTGTCTAAATATAAGTTCTATAATTGAGAAGAATAATGGCCTCTATGTATCATATTATAGTAATTGGACTTGTCTTATTGGCCATATCTTGTCAAACTTAATATTATAGTTGATATAATCCTTTTAATGTTGAACTTGTTCTAAAAATTTATATAATAAAACTTTAATTAGTAAGAAAATCAACGGCGTCTCTAATTCAATTGTGTGGAGCGCATATCAGGTGGGTTTTCTCTGCCGGCTTAAGAGATACACGTGAAACTAAAGTCGATCCTGGGTGCCTAGGGTGCCTGTCATCCAATCCGCACTGAATTTCATTTCTAGCACATAGCCAAAAAATCGCCCCATTGACTTACATTGGAGTGCAGAAAAGGTCATTTTTTCTCGGTCCCTTTAAGAGGTAGGAGTTAAACAAGCTTAGGTCTGCGGTGCCCAGGGGGGACCCCATCCAGCCCGCACTGAGTTTCATTCCTACCACCTTAGGAAAAAAAGTCATTATTTTGAGGCTTAGAAGTCATTTCTGCAATTCCCATAGAAAATCAACGGCGTCTCTAATTCAATTGTGTGGAGCGCATATCAGGTGGGTTTTCTCTGCCGGCTTAAGAGATACACGTGAAACTAAAGCCTATCCTGGGTGCCTAGGGTGCCTGTAATCCAATCCGCACTGAATTTTATTTCTAGCACATAGCCAAAAAATCGCCCCATTGACTTACATTGGAGTGCAGAAAAGGTCATTTTTTCTCGGTCCCTTTAAGAGGTAGGAGTTAAACAAGCTTAGGTCTGCGGTGCCCAGGGGGGACCCCATCCAGCCCGCACTGAGTTTCATTCCTACCACCTTAGGAAAAAAAGTCATTATTTTGAGGCTTAGAAGTCATTTCTGCAATTCCCATAGAAAATCAACGGCGTCTCTATTCAATTGTGTGGAGCGCATATCAGGTGGGTTTTCTCTGCCGGCTTAAGAGATACACGTGAAACTAAAGTCGATCCTGGGTGCCTAGGGTGCCTGTCATCCAATCCGCACTGAATTTCATTTCTAGCACATAGCCAAAAAATCGCCCCATTGACTTACATTGGAGTGCAGAAAAGGTCATTTTTTCTCGGTCCCTTTAAGAGGTAGGAGTTAAACAAGCTTAGGTCTGCGGTGCCCAGGGGGGACCCCATCCAGCCCGCACTGAGTTTCATTCCTACCACCTTAGGAAAAAAAGTCATTATTTTGAGGCTTAGAAGTCATTTCTGCAATTCCCATAGAAAATCAACGGCGTCTCTAATTCAATTGTGTGGAGCGCATATCAGGTGGGTTTTCTCTGCCGGCTTAAGAGATACACGTGAAACTAAAGCCTATCCTGGGTGCCTAGGGTGCCTGTAATCCAATCCGCACTGAATTTCATTTCTAGCACATAGCCAAAAAATCGCCCCATTGACTTACATTGGAGTGCAGAAAAGGTCATTTTTTCTCGGTCCCTTTAAGAGGTAGGAGTTAAACAAGCTTAGGTCTGCGGTGCCCAGGGGGGACCCCATCCAGCCCGCACTGAGTTTCATTTCTACCACCTTAGGAAAAAAAGTCATTATTTTGAGGCTTTGAAGTCATTTCTGCAATTCCCATAGAAAATCAACGGCGTCTCTAATTGAATTGTGTGGAGCGCATATCAGGTGGGTTTTCTCTGCCGGCTTAAGAGATACACGTGAAACTAAAGCCTATCCTGGGTGCCTAGGGTGCCTGTCATCCAATCCGCACTGAATTTCATTTCTAGCACATAGCCAAAAAATCGCCCCATTGACTTACATTGGAGTGCAGAAAAGGTCATTTTTTCTCGGTCCCTTTAAGAGGTAGGATTTAAACAAGCTTAGGTCTGCGGTGCCCAGGGGGGACCCCATCCAGCCCGCACTGAGTTTCATTCCTACCACCTTAGGAAAAAAAGTCATTATTTTGAGGCTTAGAAGTCATTTCTGCAATTCCCATAGAAAATCAACGGCGTCTCTAATTCAATTGTGTGGAGCGCATATCAGGTGGGTTTTCTCTGCCGGCATAAGAGATACACGTGAAACTAAAGCCTATCCTGGGTGCCTAGGGTGCCTGTAATCCAATCCGCACTGAATTTCATTTTTAGCACATAGCAAAAAAATCGCCCCATTGACTTACATTGGAGTGCAGAAAAGGTCATTTTTTCTCGGTCCCTTTAAGAGGTAGGAGTTAAACAAGCTTAGGTCTGCGGTGCCCAGGGGGGACCCCATCCATCCCGCACTGAGTTTCATTCCTACCACCTTAGGAAAAAAAGTCATTATTTTGAGGCTTAGAAGTCATTTCTGCAATTCCCATAGAAAATCAACGGCGTCTCTAATTCAATTGTGTGGAGCGCATATCAGGTGGGTTTTCTCTGCCGGCTTAAGAGATACACGTGAAACTAAAGCCTATCCTGGGTGCCTAGGGTGCCTGTAATCCAATCCGCACTGAATTTCATTTCTAGCACATAGCCAAAAAATCGCCCCATTGACTTACATTGGAGTGCAGAAAAGGTCATTTTTTCTCGGTCCCTTTAAGAGGTAGGAGTTAAACAAGCTTAGGTCTGCGGTGCCCAGGGGGGACCCCATCCATCCCGCACTGAGTTTCATTCCTACCACCTTAGGAAAAAAAGTCATTATTTTGAGGCTTAGAAGTCATTTCTGCAATTCCCATAGAAAATCAACGGCGTCTCTATTCAATTGTGTGGAGCGCATATCAGGTGGGTTTTCTCTGCCGGCTTAAGAGATACACGTGAAACTAAAGTCGATCCTGGGTGCCTAGGGTGCCTGTCATCCAATCCGCACTGAATTTCATTTCTAGCACATAGCCAAAAAATCGCCCCATTGACTTACATTGGAGTGCAGAAAAGGTCATTTTTTCTCGGTCCCTTTAAGAGGTAGGAGTTAAACAAGCTTAGGTCTGCGGTGCCCAGGGGGGACCCCATCCAGCCCGCACTGAGTTTCATTCCTACCACCTTAGGAAAAAAAGTCATTATTTTGAGGCTTAGAAGTCATTTCTGCAATTCCCATAGAAAATCAACGGCGTCTCTAATTCAATTGTGTGGAGCGCATATCAGGTGGGTTTTCTCTGCCGGCATAAGAGATACACGTGAAACTAAAGCCTATCCTGGGTGCCTAGGGTGCCTGTAATCCAATCCGCACTGAATTTCATTTTTAGCACATAGCCAAAAAATCGCCCCATTGACTTACATTGGAGTGCAGAAAAGGTCATTTTTTCTCGGTCCCTTTAAGAGGTAGGAGTTAAACAAGCTTAGGTCTGCGGTGCCCAGGGGGGACCCCATCCATCCCGCACTGAGTTTCATTCCTACCACCTTAGGAAAAAAAGTCATTATTTTGAGGCTTAGAAGTCATTTCTGCAATTCCCATAGAAAATCAACGGCGTCTCTAATTCAATTGTGTGGAGCGCATATCAGGTGGGTTTTCTCTGCCGGCTTAAGAGATACACGTGAAACTAAAGCCTATCCTGGGTGCCTAGGGTGCCTGTAATCCAATCCGCACTGAATTTCATTTCTAGCACATAGCCAAAAAATCGCCCCATTGACTTACATTGGAGTGCAGAAAAGGTCATTTTTTCTCGGTCCCTTTAAGAGGTAGGAGTTAAACAAGCTTAGGTCTGCGGTGCCCAGGGGGGACCCCATCCAGCCCGCACTGAGTTTCATTCCTACCACCTTAGGAAAAAAAGTCATTATTTTGAGGCTTAGAAGTCATTTCTGCAATTCCCATAGAAAATCAACGGCGTCTCTAATTCAATTGTGTGGAGCGCATATCAGGTGGGTTTTCTCTGCCGGCTTAAGAGATACACGTGAAACTAAAGCCGATCCTGGGTGCCTAGGGTGCCTGTCATCCAATCCGCACTGAATTTCATTTCTGGCACATAGCCAAAAAATCGCCCCATTGACTTACATTGGAGTGCAGAAAAGGTCATTTTTTCTCGGGCCCTTTAAGAGGTAGGAGTTAAACAAGCTTAGGTCTGCGGTGCCCAGGGGGGACCCCATCCAGCCCGCACTGAGTTTCATTCCTACCACCTTAGGAAAAAAAGTCATTATTTTGAGGCTTAGAAGTCATTTCTGCAATTCCCATAGAAAATCAACGGCGTCTCTAATTCAATTGTGTGGAGCGCATATCAGGTGGGTTTTCTCTGCCGGCTTAAGAGATACACGTGAAACTAAAGCCTATCCTGGGTGCCTAGGGTGCCTGTAATCCAATCCGCACTGAATTTCATTTCTAGCACATAGCCAAAAAATCGCCCCATTGACTTACATTGGAGTGCAGAAAAGGTCATTTTTTCTCGGTCCCTTTAAGAGGTAGGAGTTAAACAAGCTTAGGTCTGCGGTGCCCAGGGGGGACCCCATCCAGCCCGCACTGAGTTTCATTCCTACCACCTTAGGAAAAAAAGTCATTATTTTGAGGCTTAGAAGTCATTTCTGCAATTCCCATAGAAAATCAACGGCGTCTCTAATTCAATTGTGTGGAGCGCATATCAGGTGGGTTTTCTCTGCCGGCATTAAGAGATACACGTGAAACTAAAGCCTATCCTGGGTGCCTAGGGTGCCTGTAATCCAATCCGCACTGAATTTCATTTCTAGCACATAGCAAAAAAATCGCCCCATTGACTTACATTGGAGTGCAGAAAAGGTCATTTTTTCTCGGTCCCTTTAAGAGGTAGGAGTTAAACAAGCTTAGGTCTGCGGTGCCCAGAGGGGACCCCATCCATCCCGCACTGAGTTTCATTCCTACCACCTTAGGAAAAAAAGTCATTATTTTGAGGCTTAGAAGTCATTTCTGCAATTCCCATAGAAAATCAACGGCGTCTCTAATTCAATTGTGTGGAGCGCATATCAGGTGGGTTTTCTCTGCCGGCTTAAGAGATACACGTGAAACTAAAGCCTATCCTGGGTGCCTAGGGTGCCTGTAATCCAATCCGCACTGAATTTCATTTCTAGCACATAGCCAAAAAATCGCCCCATTGACTTACATTGGAGTGCAGAAAAGGTCATTTTTTCTCGGTCCCTTTAAGAGGTAGGAGTTAAACAAGCTTAGGTCTGCGGTGCCCAGGGGGGACCCCATCCATCCCGCACTGAGTTTCATTCCTACCACCTTAGGAAAAAAAGTCATTATTTTGAGGCTTAGAAGTCATTTCTGCAATTCCCATAGAAAATCAACGGCGTCTCTAATTCAATTGTGTGGAGCGCATATCAGGTGGGTTTTCTCTGCCGGCTTAAGAGATACACGTGAAACTAAAGCCTATCCTGGGTGCCTAGGGTGCCTGTAATCCAATCCGCACTGAATTTCATTTCTAGCACATAGCCAAAAAATCGCCCCATTGACTTACATTGGAGTGCAGAAAAGGTCATTTTTTCTCGGTCCCTTTAAGAGGTAGGAGTTAAACAAGCTTAGGTCTGCGGTGCCCAGGGGGGACCCCATCCAGCCCGCACTGAGTTTCATTCCTACCACCTTAGGAAAAAAAGTCATTATTTTGAGGCTTAGAAGTCATTTCTGCAATTCCCATAGAAAATCAACGGCGTCTCTATTCAATTGTGTGGAGCGCATATCAGGTGGGTTTTTTCTGCCGACTTAAGAGATACACGTGAAACTAAAGCCGATCCTGGGTGCCTAGGGTGCCTGTCATCCAATCCGCACTGCATTTCATTTCTAGCACATAGCCAAAAAATCGCCCCATTGACTTACATTGGAGTGCAGAAAAGGTCATTTTTTCTCGGTCCCTTTAAGAGGTAGGAGTTAAACAAGCTTAGGTCTGCGGTGCCCAGGGGGGACCCCATCCAGCCCGCACTGAGTTTCATTCCTACCAGCTTAGGAAAAAAAGTCATTATTTTGAGGCTTAGAAGTCATTTCTGCAATTCCCATAGAAAATCAACGGCGTCTCTAATTCAATTGTGTGGAGCGCATATCAGGTGGGTTTTCTCTGCCGGCTTAAGAGATACACGTGAAACTAAAGCCTATCCTGGGTGCCTAGGGTGCCTGTCATCCAATCCGCACTGAATTTCATTTCTAGCACATAGCCAAAAAATCGCCCCATTGACTTACATTGGAGTGCAGAAAAGGTCATTTTTTCTCGGTCCCTTTAAGAGGTAGGAGTTAAACAAGCTTAGGTCTGCGGTGCCCAGGGGGGACCCCATCCATCCCGCACTGAGTTTCATTCCTACCACCTTAGGAAAAAAAGTCATTATTTTGAGGCTTAGAAGTCATTTCTGCAATTCCCATAGAAAATCAACGGCGTCTCTAATTCAATTGTGTGGAGCGCATATCAGGTGGGTTTTCTCTGCCGGCATAAGAGATACACGTGAAACTAAAGCCTATCCTGGGTGCCTAGGGTGCCTGTAATCCAATCCGCACTGAATTTCATTTCTAGCACATAGCTAAAAATCGCCCCATTGACTTACATTGGAGTGCAGAAAAGGTCATTTTTTCTCGGTCCCTTTAAGAGGTAGGAGTTAAACAAGCTTAGGTCTGCGGTGCCCAGGGGGGACCCCATCCATCCCGCACTGAGTTTCATTCCTACCACCTTAGGAAAAAAAGTCATTATTTTGAGGCTTAGAAGTCATTTCTGCAATTCCCATAGAAAATCAACGGCGTCTCTAATTCAATTGTGTGGAGCGCATATCAGGTGGGTTTTCTCTGCCGGCTTAAGAGATACACGTGAAACTAAAGCCTATCCTGGGTGCCTAGGGTGCCTGTAATCCAATCCGCACTGAATTTCATTTCTAGCACATAGCCAAAAAATCGCCCCATTGACTTACATTGGAGTGCAGAAAAGGTCATTTTTTCTCGGTCCCTTTAAGAGGTAGGAGTTAAACAAGCTTAGGTCTGCGGTGCCCAGGGGGGACCCCATCCATCCCGCACTGAGTTTCATTCCTACCACCTTAGGAAAAAAAGTCATTATTTTGAGGCTTAGAAGTCATTTCTGCAATTCCCATAGAAAATCAACGGCGTCTCTATTCAATTGTGTGGAGCGCATATCAGGTGGGTTTTCTCTGCCGGCTTAAGAGATACACGTGAAACTAAAGCCGATCCTGGGTGCCTAGGGTGCCTGTCATCCAATCCGCACTGAATTTCATTTCTAGCACATAGCCAAAAAATCGCCCCATTGACTTACATTGGAGTGCAGAAAAGGTCATTTTTTCTCGGTCCCTTTAAGAGGTAGGAGTTAAACAAGCTTAGGTCTGCGGTGCCCAGGGGGGACCCCATCCAGCCCGCACTGAGTTTCATTCCTACCACCTTAGGAAAAAAAGTCATTATTTTGAGGCTTAGAAGTCATTTCTGCAATTCCCATAGAAAATCAACGGCGTCTCTAATTCAATTGTGTGGAGCGCATATCAGGTGGGTTTTCTCTGCCGGCATTAAGAGATACACGTGAAACTAAAGCCTATCCTGGGTGCCTAGGGTGCCTGTAATCCAATCCGCACTGAATTTCATTTCTAGCACATAGCCAAAAAATCGCCCCATTGACTTACATTGGAGTGCAGAAAAGGTCATTTTTTCTCGGTCCCTTTAAGAGGTAGGAGTTAAACAAGCTTAGGTCTGCGGTGCCCAGGGGGGACCCCATCCATCCCGCACTGAGTTTCATTCCTACCACCTTAGGAAAAAAAGTCATTATTTTGAGGCTTAGAAGTCATTTCTGCAATTCCCATAGAAAATCAACGGCGTCTCTAATTCAATTGTGTGGAGCGCATATCAGGTGGGTTTTCTCTGCCGGCTTAAGAGATACACGTGAAACTAAAGCCTATCCTGGGTGCCTAGGGTGCCTGTAATCCAATCCGCACTGAATTTCATTTCTAGCACATAGCCAAAAAAATCGCCCCATTGACTTACATTGGAGTGCAGAAAAGGTCATTTTTTCTCGGTCCCTTTAAGAGGTAGGAGTTAAACAAGCTTAGGTCTGCGGTGCCCAGGGGGGACCCCATCCAGCCCGCACTGAGTTTCATTCCTACCACCTTAGGAAAAAAAGTCATTATTTTGAGGCTTAGAAGTCATTTCTGCAATTCCCATAGAAAATCAACGGCGTCTCTAATTCAATTGTGTGGAGCGCATATCAGGTGGGTTTTCTCTGCCGACTTAAGAGATACACGTGAAACTAAAGCCTATCCTGGGTGCCTAGGGTGCCTGTAATCCAATCCGCACTGAATTTCATTTCTAGCACATAGCCAAAAAATTCGCCCCATTGACTTACATTGGAGTGCAGAAAAGGTCATTTTTTCTCGGTCCCTTTAAGAGGTAGGAGTTAAACAAGCTTAGGTCTGCGGTGCCCAGGGGGGACCCCATCCAGCCCGCACTGAGTTTCATTCCTACCACCTTAGGAAAAAAAGTCATTATTTTGAGGCTTAGAAGTCATTTCTGCAATTCCCATAGAAAATCAACGGCGTCTCTAATTCAATTGTGTGGAGCGCATATCAGGTGGGTTTTCTCTGCCGGCTTAAGAGATACACGTGAAACTAAAGCCTATCCTGGGTGCCTAGGGTGCCTGTAATCCAATCCGCACTGAATTTCATTTCTAGCACATAGCCAAAAAATCGCCCCATTGACTTACATTGGAGTGCAGAAAAGGTCATTTTTTCTCGGTCCCTTTAAGAGGTAGGAGTTAAACAAGCTTAGGTCTGCGGTGCCCAGGGGGGACCCCATCCAGCCCGCACTGAGTTTCATTCCTACCACCTTAGGAAAAAAAGTCATTATTTTGAGGCTTAGAAGTCATTTCTGCAATTCCCATAGAAAATCAACGGCGTCTCTAATTCAATTGTGTGGAGCGCATATCAGGTGGGTTTTCTCTGCCGGCATAAGAGATACACGTGAAACTAAAGCCTATCCTGGGTGCCTAGGGTGCCTGTAATCCAATCCGCACTGAATTTCATTTTTAGCACATAGCAAAAAAATCGCCCCATTGACTTACATTGGAGTGCAGAAAAGGTCATTTTTTCTCGGTCCCTTTAAGAGGTAGGAGTTAAACAAGCTTAGGTCTGCGGTGCCCAGAGGGGACCCCATCCATCCCGCACTGAGTTTCATTCCTACCACCTTAGGAAAAAAAGTCATTATTTTGAGGCTTAGAAGTCATTTCTGCAATTCCCATAGAAAATCAACGGCGTCTCTAATTCAATTGTGTGGAGCGCATATCAGGTGGGTTTTCTCTGCCGGCTTAAGAGATACACGTGAAACTAAAGCCTATCCTGGGTGCCTAGGGTGCCTGTAATCCAATCCGCACTGAATTTCATTTCTAGCACATAGCCAAAAAATCGCCCCATTGACTTACATTGGAGTGCAGAAAAGGTCATTTTTTCTCGGTCCCTTTAAGAGGTAGGAGTTAAACAAGCTTAGGTCTGCGGTGCCCAGGGGGGACCCCATCCATCCCGCACTGAGTTTCATTCCTACCACCTTAGGAAAAAAAGTCATTATTTTGAGGCTTAGAAGTCATTTCTGCAATTCCCATAGAAAATCAACGGCGTCTCTAATTCAATTGTGTGGAGCGCATATCAGGTGGGTTTTCTCTGCCGGCTTAAGAGATACACGTGAAACTAAAGCCTATCCTGGGTGCCTAGGGTGCCTGTAATCCAATCCGCACTGAATTTCATTTCTAGCACATAGCCAAAAAATCGCCCCATTGACTTACATTGGAGTGCAGAAAAGGTCATTTTTTCTCGGTCCCTTTAAGAGGTAGGAGTTAAACAAGCTTAGGTCTGCGGTGCCCAGGGGGGACCCCATCCAGCCCGCACTGAGTTTCATTCCTACCACCTTAGGAAAAAAAGTCATTATTTTGAGGCTTAGAAGTCATTTCTGCAATTCCCATAGAAAATCAACGGCGTCTCTATTCAATTGTGTGGAGCGCATATCAGGTGGGTTTTCTCTGCCGACTTAAGAGATACACGTGAAACTAAAGTCGATCCTGGGTGCCTAGGGTGCCTGTCATCCAATCCGCACTGAATTTCATTTCTAGCACATAGCCAAAAAATCGCCCCATTGACTTACATTGGAGTGCAGAAAAGGTCATTTTTTCTCGGTCCCTTTAAGAGGTAGGAGTTAAACAAGCTTAGGTCTGCGGTGCCCAGGGGGGACCCCATCCAGCCCGCACTGAGTTTCATTCCTACCACCTTAGGAAAAAAGTCATTATTTTGAGGCTTAGAAGTCATTTCTGCAATTCCCATAGAAAATCAACGGCGTCTCTATTCAATTGTGTGGAGCGCATATCAGGTGGGTTTTCTCTGCCGGCTTAAGAGATACACGTGAAACTAAAGCCGATCCTGGGTGCCTAGGGTGCCTGTCATCCAATCCGCACTGAATTTCATTTCTAGCACATAGCCAAAAAATCGCCCCATTGACTTACATTGGAGTGCAGAAAAGGTCATTTTTTCTCGGTCCCTTTAAGAGGTAGGAGTTAAACAAGCTTAGGTCTGCGGTGCCCAGGGGGGACCCCATCCAGCCCGCACTGAGTTTCATTCCTACCACCTTAGGAAAAAAAGTCATTATTTTGAGGCTTAGAAGTCATTTCTGCAATTCCCATAGAAAATCAACGGCGTCTCTATTCAATTGTGTGGAGCGCATATCAGGTGGGTTTTCTCTGCCGGCTTAAGAGATACACGTGAAACTAAAGCCGATCCTGGGTGCCTAGGGTGCCTGTCATCCAATCCGCACTGAATTTCATTTCTAGCACATAGCCAAAAAATCGCCCCATTGACTTACATTGGAGTGCAGAAAAGGTCATTTTTTCTCGGTCCCTTTAAGAGGTAGGAGTTAAACAAGCTTAGGTCTGCGGTGCCCAGGGGGGACCCCATCCAGCCCGCACTGAGTTTCATTCCTACCACCTTAGGAAAAAAAGTCATTATTTTGAGGCTTAGAAGTCATTTCTGCAATTCCCATAGAAAATCAACGGCGTCTCTATTCAATTGTGTGGAGCGCATATCAGGTGGGTTTTCTCTGCCGGCTTAAGAGATACACGTGAAACTAAAGCCGATCCTGGGTGCCTAGGGTGCCTGTCATCCAATCCGCACTGAATTTCATTTCTAGCACATAGCCAAAAAATCGCCCCATTGACTTACATTGGAGTGCAGAAAAGGTCATTTTTTCTCGGTCCCTTTAAGAGGTAGGAGTTAAACAAGCTTAGGTCTGCGGTGCCCAGGGGGGACCCCATCCAGCCCGCACTGAGTTTCATTCCTACCACCTTAGGAAAAAAAGTCATTATTTTGAGGCTTAGAAGTCATTTCTGCAATTCCCATAGAAAATCAACGCGTCTCTAATTCAATTGTGTGGAGCGCATATCAGGTGGGTTTTCTCTGCCGGCTTAAGAGATACACGTGAAACTAAAGCCTATCCTGGGTGCCTAGGGTGCCTGTCATCCAATCCGCACTGAATTTCATTTCTAGCACATAGCAAAAAAATCGCCCCATTGACTTACATTGGAGTGCAGAAAAGGTCATTTTTCTCGGTCCCTTTAAGAGGTAGGAGTTAAACAAGCTTAGGTCTGCGGTGCCCAGGGGGGACCCCATCCAGCCCGCACTGAGTTTCATTCCTACCACCTTAGGAAAAAAAGTCATTATTTTGAGGCTTAGAAGTCATTTCTGCAATTCCCATAGAAAATCAACGGCGTCTCTAATTCAATTGTGTGGAGCGCATATCAGGTGGGTTTTCTCTGCCGGCTTAAGAGATACACGTGAAACTAAAGCCTATCCTGGGTGCCTAGGGTGCCTGTAATCCAATCCGCACTGAATTTCATTTCTAGCACATAGCCAAAAAATCGCCCCATTGACTTACATGGAGTGCAGAAAAGGTCATTTTTCTCGGTCCCTTTAAGAGGTAGGAGTTAAACAAGCTTAGGTCTGCGGTGCCCAGGGGGGACCCCATCCAGCCCGCACTGAGTTCATTCCTACCACCTTAGGAAAAAAAAGTCATTATTTGAGGCTTAGAAGTCATTTCTGCAATTCCCATAGAAAATCAACGGCGTCTCTAATTCAATTGTGTGGAGCGCATATCAGGTGGGTTTTCTCTGCCGGCTTAAGAGATACACGTGAAACTAAAGCCGATCCTGGGTGCCTAGGGTGCCTGTAATCCAATCCGCACTGAATTTCATTTCTAGCACATAGCCAAAAAAATCGCCCCATTGACTTACATTGGAGTGCAGAAAAGGTCATTTTTCTCGGTCCCTTTAAGAGGTAGGAGTTAAACAAGCTTAGGTCTGCGGTGCCCAGGGGGGACCCCATCCAGCCCGCACTGAGTTTCATTCCTACCACCTTAGGAAAAAAAAGTCATTATTTTGAGGCTTAGAAGTCATTTCTGCAATTCCATAGAAAATCAACGGCGGTTCTCTAT